>NW_028301601.1:52384090-52687121 GCF_987345545.1 Pholcus phalangioides
TGAAAACATTTTCTTGGAATTAGTGCAACAAATGTTTTTAGAATTAATGATTTCCAGAATTATTGAGAGCAATACTTAGAATTAATGAAAAATGTTTCCAGAATTATTAAAAGAATTAATGAAGATTCTCATTTAATGAGAAAATAATTGCAGAATTGATAGGAATATATGCTTAATAAAAAAATATATATAAGGAAAAAAAACTCATATTTACTCCCAGAACAAACGAAATTTCTCAAAAATATAGGGTTTCTGTTTGAATCTAAGAAAAAGTTTTTTGTCAGTTTCACCACGTTAGCCCTCATCTGTGGATGGACCACTGTGTGGATATAGATACCACAGTATGATTTGCTGTCCCTCGGTCTTCACGGGAAGTTTTATTTTGGCCCTTACTGTCTGAAAATTCGATGACCACTGCAGTATGTCATTGAAAAAAAAAATTTAATAATTAGATATTTCTCCTGAAAACGTTATTTCCGTTTCTCACGCAGTGTGCAGCTTTATTAGCCGTTGCACAAACCGCAGACTATTTAGAAGAGACCGCGGTAAGGAAGATGGTACTTCCGAGGACCAAGCAAGTTTTCGAAAACAACTCTGGCATAAAGGTAATATAAGTTGTATCATGCGCATTTTGTTGCTTTTCACCTTTCGTATGTGTGGAGTTGAATGTGATCAATATGCTCATCTTCTAGGTGCAAGCTAACGCTTTGAGCTGCGTCGAGAAAATAATAGACAAGCTAGAGAAAACGGACATACTGGATGAAGTGATGCCCATGTTGAATAAAGCCAAAGTTCAGGACCCGGCCATACTAATGCCAGTAGTTAGTGAGTATATCCATTAGACCTTTTAGGAGGCTTAAGAGGCCTTTTGTCATCAAATATAGTAGAAGACAAGGTATCTCTAAATAAATAGTAAAGCCTGTGACTATGCTTTGAGAGAACTCGTAGAGTTTCCACTCCATATTCATATGGAGCTCAGTCAGGCATTCTCATTTGCCCACATCCAGCTATTCAGATAGTCTTTTTTTTTCATCGATCGATGTTTTCCATCCCGAAATCAATTAGTCAATGTGAGCTATGGGTGTTTTAAGAGGCTATTATATCTACCGACAGATTGCATTGCCGTAATTTTCTGTTATCATTACGCTACTGCGAGTTTTGCTACTTTGAGGAGAAAAATGCCATCGTATAGTCTACAGCAGCGATTCTCAACCTTCCAGGGGCTCAGCTGTGACTCGAGGAAAATAAAATGAATCAGTAGATTTGATAGATAAGTAAATAAGAGAGGCTTACACACACACAAGGTTCTGCCATAAAAATTATGTACAAAAAAGGGCTCCTCGAGCCAAACAGGGCTGCGCCATAGAAATTATATACTGAAAAGGGCTCCGCGAGTCTTCTCTCCCTCGAAGACATATACAAAATATTACAAAAATCAATGTGTTTAATGGCATCTCCAATTCTGTTATAAGAAAAAATATTTCATGCATACTTGAGAGGAAAAAATTAAATCGTATTTCAAATCAATTAATGAAATATAATTTAGCAGAGCATTATCTTTGGGACATTATCAATAGGATATACAATTGCAAAAAAATCGTCTTGACTTGGGGAAATTTCCCGTCTTGGACGCGAATTTTTTTGGCAGCAGATGATTTGCAACCTGCAGCTTGGTCTTTGACTTTGTTTTTCTGCTTTATAATTGTTTTCAAAATCGACTCAGTAATATTCAACTGTGTTTCAAGATCAAATTTCGTCATTAATTTTCGTTATTCTGGGGATAACGCTGAAAACATTGGGGGGGGGGTGGAATTTAATGACATGGCCGTCAAAACAATTCAAAACCCGTTTCTTTCGGGCTCACTGCGCCAGCGTATTCTCAGAAGCAGGTAATAAACAAAACACTTTTGTTCCACTATAAAAAGCGATCATCACTGGCAATTTTCGTATACGTGCGCAATCACCCTAAAATTCATGTCTTCTTTCAAAAAGATTGTTTCTATTCGAAAGTCTGAGCAAAAAAATCTGCAGATAAGACTCGATTGCACCCTAGAAAATTTCGCTATATTTCAGTTTATAATCCACGGATTATAGGGAGGAAATTACGGTAGCAATAGAGAATCCATATCAACACCTAGCAATAGCAAGAAATGTCGCAAATATTTAAAAAATGAAAAAAAAAAGTACTGGGGGAGGAATTTGTGTGTGTTTCAAATTGACCGAAGAACCAAGAATTAATTTTGAAACTATTGAAATGGGGCTCTGTTATGAAAAATTTCGTAAAACCTTCACGAAGTTTTCATTGGAGGACTTAAAAAAACACTGACTAACCGAAATAAAACTACGTAGATGTACCTTGAACTTACTCTGTTCAGATTCCCCCTTGATTCTTTCTTTTCGCAAAAGAACGTCATGAAAAATGTTTTATTACGTAAGGGACGACATTGTATTTGCCGCAAAATGCTAAAAATCAACATTTAAAGTCAAATTTGCAGCTGCATTATCGTTTATGAGTCCTGTGCAATACCGGAATGTGCAACTCGTCTATCGCCTTTAAAACTCATAGGTTGATTCACTGCACTATTAGTATAATTGCAAAGAAGCTACACATCAAGGTTGATTTTCCTTCCTGGACATTTACAGGGGATTTTTCTGGTGAATACTTGTATATATGCACGTGTTTTCTTCTATCTCGTTGATTTCGACATGTATCCTGAAAATGAAACATTTATTTATTATTTCAAAGGAATATACAAGTTTATGCTTGGTGACAAACGCTATGGACTGACGGTCAATCTCTTGGCTACAAAAGTCATGCCTTCACTCATACCTGTTGCCGTGAGTCCATCTCTCAAACTAGACCAAGTAAGTTCTGAAGTGGCTTAATTTTGCCAAATTATAATATATTTATCAAAGTTTTGTTTAATTTATTGGTTCTTGAATGTATTTGATTACATATTTGATATAATATCTTGAATACTCGTGGATTTTCAAATTCGAACCATATTAAGCAAACCAACGGAAATCTAAATTCTATAGACTCTTTCCGTTTCAATGGTATGAGGCTATATAACAATATGAGGCTCTTCCGACCACCAGGATTCTATATAGGGTTACCAACTGCCCCATTCTAAGAAACAAATTTTTTAAATCCCCTCCTTCTTAATTCTGCTCATGTGTGAAAATCAATACCATGAAAATCTTTATTGGAATTTTTATTTCATTGAACAGATTTAATTTTTCAAATTTCTATTTGATTAGTTCGAATAAACTTTTTAAACATAATTATGTCCTGAGAAATTGAATTTCCCGGAGGAGACAAATCACTTTTCGTTCCAAATATTCGTTTCGGCATAACATCGAGAAAATCCAATTTCTCAGTATATTTCGTGCCGAAAAAAATACAATCTCTTGATAGTTATGTTCATTAGTGTCGAACTAATGATGGCATTTCACTGGAACAAACACGTCATGTTGGGCTAAATATTGCCAAAAATATTCCCCAATTAATGCCTAAACATAAAAAAAAAAATTATCGGTCATTACTTCAATCAGAATGAAATCGAGTTGAATTGAACTGGAGATCAAATTCACAATTTAACAAAGGTTGTAAGGTCATCAAATCTATATATGTTGCCTGTTTTGTATTTCCCAAAACACAGACGCACTATTTCCACGGTCTTTCAAGTCTTACATGACTAAAATGGAATTTTTTAAAGCGCATTTGGAGCTAACCCGAAAGAAAATTGATTTCGTTTTTATGGAATGCTATTTCATGGATAGATTGGAAGCAGCGGTTTATGTTTCGTTTTCTATTTAAATTCTCTTTTTTTCTTGGAAACCCTATTTCCATATTTTATCAGGGATGCAATTTGGGATACGCAGAAATCGAGCTCCGTTTTTTAAGGAAAAAAATGGTTCTTTTGATACAAAAGAAAAACTTTAATAAATCATTTTTCAATTCTCTGAACATTTTTTCAATAGATAGTTTCAAAAGTGTATTTTTTCCCTACAAATTAGCTGCTTTTTCTTCTTTCTGTGATAATTTACTTTAAATTAATGTATCGTAAGTTCTATGCAAGATGTTCCTGGACATTGATAATGACCATATGTAAAGCAGAAATAAATGACACTATGGAGTCTTAAATTTCCTAGGAGTAAAAGAGGAGTTTTCAACATTTCAGACATTGTGTGTCAAGTTAAAAAGAAATGAAGCCACCAAGTAATCGAAAATGTGTTTTTCTCAGTAATTCCAAAATTTTGTTGCTTCACCATTTAAGCTAATTAAAAAAATTCATTCCTTATTAATTAAAGCGATCTGTTGATGTATTATTTCAATTAAAAATATGCTAACAACCTGGATTTCAGACATTTTGTCAAAGGAATAGTTCTGAAATTCTTTTCATTGAAACCCTACGCGTATGCGTTTTCACAATATTCATTGATAGTTTTGGCACAAGTTTTGTGACGGGAAATTAAATAAGAAAAAAATAACTTTTTGATCAATCCTGTATCAGAAAAAGTTTCAATAATTTTCAATTTCGGAAAAATATTTTACCTGCCATTTCCGATATCTGTATGCATTTTCGTGAAAATTGCACGTATATTCACAAAAATACAATATATGTATGATTCTCCTGAAAATTCTAATTTTCATTGCACGTTGTTTGCTTATAACAAGTGGAGTATTCAATCGAATTTTACAAAAAGTACAGAAAATTTCACAACTTGGATCTGGCTGACACATTATAGTGAAATTTTTAATGAAATTATTCGAAATCTCATAATATATGAGCATTTAAAGGAAATAGTTTTTAAAGTAAGCATGCGCGTGAAAGCTATCAATTGAATTTTTCACATTTTGGAATCTATATTTGAGCAACTTTTGTAAAAATCATATTTGAATGTCATAGAAATTCAGAAAAATACAGGTGATAGACCAAGCTGTATTTCAGTTACTTCCTGAAATTAGCTGTATGATGAGGACAGTTGTGTATGATATCGAAGTGAAAAAAACAGAAAAATAATCAGATAAAATAATCGAAAAAACAATTTGTGTAAAAAATTTCCTATTATTCAAATATTTTCAGGAAGTAACTTGAACATGAAAAATATATTCACTCTATCTCCTGTATCTTTCTGAATTTGCATGACATTCAACTGTAATTTTCACGAAAATTCCACTGTATGATTGGCAACGAAATTGTGAAAAAAAATTAAAATGAAGTTGTTTTCTCTCACTCATGCGCACTTTAAAATTGTTTCCTTCCAATGCTTATCTCATAATATTCTTCCAAATTTCAATATCATGTGTCACTTTTACGTTCTCAAGTTTACTGTAAGTTTCACAAAAATCAATTGAAAATTCCACGTGTCAGAAGCGAAAGAATATGCGACGAAAATTAGAATCTTCAAAAGAGCCATTTTATGAAAATATGTGAAATTTTCACTAAAATGCATACACACGTTGAAAATAGCAGGTAGAACATTTTTTTTCAAAGATAAAAATTATTTACAGCTTTTTCTGATACTGGGTTGACCAAAAAACTTTTTTTTTAATTAAATTTTTCGTCAGTCCTCTAAATTCACTCGTTATTAAATTATCACTGGAAATTGTGAGTGATTTTTTTCACCAAAAGTTTGGAAGAATTCATCTAATATTTTTCTAGAAACTCAAAAAACTCCAAAGTTTCCCATGAGTTATGTTTGTACAATGTGTATGGTAACGTGCTTAGCTGGATTGCAAGAGGACTTGGGTTCGATTCCCGTAGAAGATCAGATGAATGTCACTTCGACGTAATATCCAGGAAGGGTCTATATGCTTATGGCACCAAACTGTTCAATCTTCATGACAGGGTACATTTCCAGCAGAACCATTTCCATTCTAATTTCTTCTCCAAAGAGGCCTCGGTAATGCTCCCCCTTCCTTCATTGAGACTTTCCTGAAGTTTCACAATTTTCTGATGTGTAGTTAAGCTCTAGATATCACTGAATAGGTGAACTTTATGTACACCTTTTATATGGATATGTATCTGCATGCAAATTCATTCTGAAATTCGAGAGGACGTAATCTTTGGTTGGATGAACACAAATCATGCACGACACGCAACATCACACATAAATTATTAGATTTCACAAAACGTAAAACTGAAATATTCCCATCTTTTTGGCGTAAACGAGTAATAAATTGCTTCCATGTCAATAGATTGTGTATCGTCAGTAAAATCGTAGCAATTTGTTATCAATCATTAGTTAATTAGACCTACATTGTTAAGCATTAGAACACATTCCTTGGAGCTTTCGCGGTACATGTTTTTTTCGCACACTACTGTGCTTGTTCTTTATCGTTTATCCATATACTGTACGTATTTTACATCACATTTATGATTGCACACATGCAGGCCATTATAATTCGATTATTATATTGCATATTTTTTATTCACACTCAGTGTACTTTCATTTTTTCTAATTCTGGCCCGATTAATGGGGTCGATTGATCAATCGATTGTTAATCGCGGTTAAAAATTTTAGTTGAATTTAATCGACTCGATCAAAATTCGATTAAAGTTAGCGGAAAAAGTTTGTAATTTAGCTTGTGCTTTATTTGACGAAACCAATTTTTGATGTCTTATACAAATACAACGCCACAACAGGCAAAATGCCCAACGAGGTGGCTGATAAAAAGATGTCCAAGGGATGTCTTAAGGGGACATGACCGTTCAAATGAAAATTTCTTATTACTCTATATTTCTATTGCTAAAAATGCTTTAATGACACTTCAGTATCAATATAATAACAATTTCAAGTCTCTTAGTTTAAAAATGTGTTTCAACAACCTTGGCGCTGTATTTATACACCAAAAGGTGCCAAATTGGAACGGTCGTTCTTGTTCCCTACGTCTCAAATTTCATTGAAAAGCATAATTTTTTCCCCTCTGTAGGCATATATCAATGATCTTTAGCATCTCTGTGTGATTTTACTTTGATGATAATTTTGGCAAAAATAGTTGAAAGTGGTAATTTTTATTTGAACTCCCCTTATATAAATTATGTTCCTATACATAAGCCCCCCCCCCCCCATTACACACAACATGGGATTTCAGTGTTACATCACTTCTAGGTTGTGAATGTGATCAACGAATATGTGTGTGCTAATGAAAAAAATATATATATATATTTTTTTTTCTTGGTTGAAAGCACCTGATGATGGTCTTTCTGGAGGGGCTTCAACTGAGCTATTTGATTCATATTTGAAAAAAATTCCCATAATTCCAGTGATGTGGAATCAGTATCTGAAAGCAACGAATTTCTCGTAAGATAATTTGAAATCTTTGATGTCTTATTGACAAGGAAGATCCCACAATATTACTCACACTTGCATATGCAGCAGTGTTTTTGCTACCGATAAACGGATGTTATTGAGATCTCCGATATTTATGGAAATCAGTTGACATTTTGGTGTAGTTCTAGGCTCTCATTGGTGGCTTCAATGTAATTTGAATAAATTGTTTCTAGTAGCATTTCGTCTTGTATAAGCTAAGGCATTGTTGGAGATACAAAATTTCATTCTGATTCACTCATCAGATTCATCCATCGTCAATAATGTTCTGCCCAGGGTAGTTTTCATTCTCCTCTGAATTATCATCAGCACCACTCCTTCTGGGTTTGCCTCACGCAGTCTTTGCCAACTTCTGAGAAATTTCTCCTTCGGTGAATCTGCGCCATTTTGTCATTTCTACAACATTCATAAGCCCGTTGATACGTTTGTTCTACTTTGCAGAACAAACAATTTATCGGACAAAATAACAAAAATACTAGACAACAAACGCTTAGGCACTGCTGAACGGCATCTGCAGATACGAATGAAGGTAAAAAGTCTCAGGAACAGGGTATTATAGCATATGTGACAATGGATGGTGGTAGTATTATATGGTGAATGTGTGTTCTAAAATATATAGGAGGGTCAATGTGGCACCCTTCTATCTTTCTAGGTACATCCGTTCTTATCTCCTTTGATAAAAAAAGCTTTGGTCTACGCTAAGAGTATAATAATTCAGGAAAAGTCGAGAAATTCTAAAGCTTTTGGTTCTTTATTACTAGAGATATGGGAGCACACAGAGGTCTCACCATACACTAAAGATATCTATTATTAGTCTATGTACTATTAGTTTTCTCTATGGGTCATCTTTCTAGTGTTATCCATTCACTGTATATATTTCGTCACATATTTATTACTGCATTATATTTACTGTATAATACTGTGCATTGTATTTTTGTACATCTTTTTTTATTCATTCACGTAGGGTACTTAAGTAGTTAATTTTCCACGTTAACTCTTTCGTTGTTGTGAAAGTTGTATTTTACATGTGCAAATGGTGTACATTGAATATATTAGTCCCACCTCTTAATAGGGCCCGAAGGGTCAAACAATAAAGAATTAACTGATTACTGCGTTGATTTTGGGTCACGGCTGAAAAAGGTTAAGAACCCCCTGACATAAACTGTTAGATTTCACAAAACACAATACGCGGATGTCACTCATCTTTTCGTTTACTAACTGACATTATAAATTTTGTACCTCTAGAAAAACACCGCAGCAATTTACTATCAAACACTAGATAATTAAACATATTTAATTATAGAATCCATTTTTAGAATCTTATTTATCTCCTGGAACCATATCCAGTTTTCTTCGGGAATGGATCGTACATAGAAGCCATTTGTATTTTCTCGCCATTAGCATCAGAACACATTCCCTTGGAGCTTCTGCGGTTAAAGTCACGATACCTTAATTAGTTGCGGTCGGCTTTTATGCCGGGAAGTAATTACTCTGGAAGTTATTGGAAGATGTAAGTACGAGGCTTTTGGGGGCGTACACAAATCGAAAAGACTTCCAGCTTACAGGGAGACTTCCATCTATCTTCGTTACAAACAGGAGGAGGAGGAGGTAGAGCCTATTTCTTAGTCATTTATTTCCAGTCCGACGTGATGTCGGATAGAAACCACAACAAAATCAAACATCGTATATCTATGTCGGCGTCAGAAAAAGGGAGCATCCACCTTGAACCATCAGAAAGTTCTTTGGTGATTCATCCACCGGAATAATATTCAACCCACGAATTGATTCGGCAGTAGTACTGGTCTTCGAAGAATAGATGTGAGAGATGATTGAAAATGTCTTCTTTCGGGAAGACATTCTGTTTGTTTGTTTCTTTGTTTGTTTGTGTGTGTGTGTGTGTGTGTAGCGTCACGACGACTCCTCAAGAGAGTCGAGACTCGAGTCTTTTGACTGCGGAATTGGAACGGCAAAAGGAGGAGGAACACACACACACACACGCACTACTAAGAATGCTTTCTTGGGGGGAAATGGGTAAGAAGAAGCAGAAGAAGGTTGATGGCAAACGTGGAAATCCGGGCGTTGACGGCAATAACGTCTCCTCTCCGCCATCAATCACCAGGAGATTCCAACGCGATCCTCATCAATGATCATTTCCGAAGAAACGACGGTGACGACGACCAAAGTTCTAATAAATACCCGGAGTTTTAATATAGCTGTATGTGTGTGTGTGTGTCTGTGGACCGCCACCCATAAAACGCCGATTCGTTCTTTCATGAGAGAAGTTTCTGAGTTTATTCATGAAGTAATTAATCAGTTTAAAACTCTTTAATGAAAACTTTTTTTCAAGTTTCCCTTCATGTCTGTAGTCGTACGACACAAAATTGCTTTTTTTTTTATTGCAAATGAAGAAGAGAGTGAAAAATAACTTATTACTTATATTATTTTACTTATAATGGAGTGTATTTGTTCAGAAAGTTGATTAATTAGAATAACGGATTGAAAAATTTCAGTGTTATAAGATACACGGCGTGTTCAAATAAAACATTGACAAAGTTCACAAGAAAATTTAATAATTGATAGAGAAGTGGCAGCAGCGCTTGGTTTGGCATTTTACAAATAAATGCAAAAGCCACAATGGGCAAAACCGCCCTACGGGATGGCTGAAAAAAGATGCCCATAAAAATATGCATGTCAAACATAACCAAAATAATGCAACCCAATATAAAAGAAACCATTTTTTTTTATCTCTACTACTAAATATTTACTAAAATCGCTGCTAATCTTTTCTGAAATCATAAATGCAGACAGTTTTCATATTTTATTAATTATATTTTAATAATTATGGGTATATAAATATGAATTTTGCATATTCATCATTATTATGTGTGGTTTTGTTGTTTTTTTCATGGACTACATTTTGATTCAATACGATTTTCCAAAAGCCCCTTCATTTTACGAAAAATTGATAATTTTTCTGTAATTTTACCTATAACTAGTGATTTTTCCAACATATTGCAAATATTTTTATGGTGAAAATTGGAAATGTTCTAGTCTTTTGCTGAATTTAAGCTCCCAATTTCCTGTATTTTTTCCAATGAAGCATGGTCATTCAGTCATGATAACAGGATTAACTCTCTTTTTTCGTGCAATACTTTTGATTTTACTTAGATTTGCAGTTGCCCTTTTTACAGCGGGGGATATTACTCAATTCCCATTACCGCATTTTACTGACGAACCAGAGGCATACTTATAATTGGGAAAAGTATACAAATTACATACGTCATTCTTTTTGCAAGGGGTTGTAGAGTTATTAGAATATAAAACTTAACTTCATATAAGGACACCCTGTCCTCAAAAACACAATAAGAATATTGTCGCCCTGTCTATCCTGAGGCCAACAAAAAAAGCTCATCTGTTCGACAGTAAGATTCGGCAAGAGGAATTCAACAATCACCCTCACTTTCAGCAATTAAACAATGATTGGAAATTTTGTCGAAAATTTCATTTTTTCGGTGACTATTAGCAATATCCCGTACGTAGGATAATACATTTGCCGTCATTTTCTCCATAAAATACGGTTACCCTAAGTATGGTGGTCTAATTTTATTACTTTATTTGAACCCTACATGAGGATGTTACTTATATTAGTTGCTTATAATTTAATAATTTTCAATTCAATTAGATTATAGTCTCCCTGATCTGTCACTTGTATCATCTTCGAAAACAAGGAGTGGTCCGCGAGCCAGTGGTTTGAAAAACACTATTCTGATGTAATAGTACAAAAATATCCAACTAATTATACAGGGTGTCCTGTAAGTGCTAATGCGGTCTTTATCTCATCACCCGATCTCATAGAGGTGCAGTTTCAATTTACAAAATGTCCAAAAGGCGTTCAACAATTACTCTGTAGCAGTTTTGAGGGTGAAAATACAGTGTGTTACATAACAAAATAAAAATCGGAATTTTTATACGATCCCCTTGTCCTACCAACTTCCAATTAGAAAGTTGTTGTCCTGTCTCTCCCGAAACCAACAGAAAAAATTCCATGTTGCCAAGTGCAATATTCGATGAGATATTTCAGTTGAAAAATCTGAGAAAAAGTTATGGAAAAAAAGAGCAAAAACCAACGAATAACGCCCGTTTCCCTCATTTATGCTGCCCTTTCCCTGTTTTTCTCCGTTTTTTGAATTCAAATATCTTAGCAAATACTGCACTTAGAAACATAGATTTTTTTCTGTTAGCCTCAAGGGATACAGGGCAACAATTTTTCTAATTGGAAGTAAAAGGGCAAGGAGACCGTATAAAATTTAGATTTTTTTATTTAGTTATACACTGTACTTACACTCTCTAAACTAGTACAGGGTAATTTTTTGAATGCCTTTTGTGAGTGAAATTAAAACTATACCTCAATGACGGACAATTGATGAGATGAAGGCCGCATCAGCACTTTTCATACATACCCTGCATAAGAAATTTATCCAGTTATTGATAATTATAAAGTATCTGAAAATTACCATTTAGAGAAGGTATTTCATGTAAACGCCGATTTGAATAAAATTTTCTCGTCTCTTATTTTTTCGTTCCATCACCGTATAGTTTACTGCACTCGTCGAGCTTCTTAGGGACATGTTAGAACATGTGGCAAGGAGTCAGAGAAACAAGTTGAAACTCGAAAAGCTTTCGATACCTTCAACTGAAGTGTAAGCTGGATATTATTGTAATCGTATTGTAGTATAAAACTGTTTTACCTTTTTTTTAATATACGTGTATATATTTTTCCATTGAAATATCCTCTTTCAGGGTTCCAATGCAGGTTAACTACTCGATGGAACAAGCAACAGGTTATCCTCACAGACCACCACTCCTGCGATTGCAGTCGAGGCGAACATCCGTCAGCATGGACGACGTCGTACGCAGAACCACTTCAGGTACATATGGTTTCATGATTTCTAATTGATCGTGTGTGTCTCCCCCCCCCCCCGTCAGCAAAACTCTAACCTCCTTCCCCCCCCCCTGTCAGCAAACGTTCGTCAGCTCTGCCCTCCCCACCCTACCTTCTAACGCACATTGGGATAGTGACGTACGCGGGATCCCCCTTGTTCTCCCCCCCCCCCCGGAATATCAAAAATGTATCTTTTTGATCCAAAAAATTTTTTTTAAATAAAACAGAAGAAAATACCTTTGTATGTTATTATAATAAATTTCTGTCAATTTCAATGTTATTTGAAGAATAAGAAATCAAAATTTATCTTCGACCCCCAAATGCATTGCGACCCACCCTCTAAGCCATATATGCTGAACCAATTCAATTCAATTCGCCGACAATAGCCCCGGCAAATCGTCTAGGGACAATTTACTGATATATGCTGAACCGATGGCCCGCAGGCCAAATGTGGGCCCTCAGGGTTATCTGATGTGGCCAGCCACCTTAAAACTAATTTTGTAAAATTGAACTAAGCGGCACATTTACAGAACGCTTAAGTGACCCGTGGCACAATTCCAGAGTATTTTAGCGCACATTTTCCGATCACTCAAGTAGGCCCGTGGCTCATTCCCAGATTGCTTTTAAGAGATCCGTGGCATATTTAGAGACTATTTGAGTGATGCGCGGCACAGATCCAGGCAATTAAGCGGCCCGGGCACATTTCCTGATCACTAAAAGGATCCGCGGAACATGGAGATCACTAAAGTGTCTTATCAATAGAAAGAATATTAATCCAGGTGTCCACAAACTAGGAGAAAAGTTTCTCTCGTTTTCGGCTGGCACGCTCACACACATAGCAAAGATCTCATTAAGAATATTTCATATTTTTATAAACGGTGGTTGATGACGTAAGCATCGTTCAAGCCCCTCTCCCCGTCATCAAAAGTCAGCAAACCTGAAACACCCCCACCCATCGATGCTGACGTAATACTTGAATGACCCCTAACCTTATTCTCATGACGGGAGATCGGCTTTTTGAATTGACTGCCGGATCCCCTAGGTCTAATTAACAGGTGGTGAATGGATTCCATGATGATGTTATGAACAAAGTGTTGCATGGAAGCTAAGAGATTTAAAAAAGAATGAAAAAAAAAATACTTAGTAACCGAAGGGTGTTTTTCGATTTCGTGGGCCCGTTTTAAGCAAACCTAAGAGATCTCTAAAGATCTCTTAGGTTTTAAGAGATTTTTTCGTGAGCTGAATGAATAGCCGGCTCTAAAAACCAGTGAAAAATGATTTTTTTCCATGGGGGGGGGAAGGTTGGGGTGTCTGAACATACGTGCCAAATATACTACGGAATTTCCTAGTTCTACGGATTTCTACTATAAAATACTGAACTGCTGGGTATCGTGAGAAATTTCTGAAATCTGATTATTTTTAGAACCTTTTCTTTGTTCAAGGATTTCTTTGTGAACTTCATTACCCTCTCGACGTCACGCAAAGACCATAGCATCTCCATAGCATAAATATCAAATTAATAACAAATCAACAATTCACATAAAAAGGTAGCTGTTTACTCAAAGACAGTGGTTCCCAACCGGGGGTGAGCATTTTTGGGGGTGCGAGATAAGGAAAAAATTACAGCATGTTCACACTGATTATTAAGGAAAAATTAAAACGATGATAAAAATTGAATTTTTCAGTTCCTAAAAAAATATGAATCATACGAATTAGCAATCATATTTGTTTTCCGTTTCGGTTGAGAAACAGTATTATTATTTACTTTGAACTATTTCGTCGTTTGTTTAAAGTGGTACCTCGTGTTATTAGCATGTTGAGCTTAGATTTGATACTGTCGTGAACACACACACGACTCAGGAAAAACATCAAAAAATTCAGCCAAGTGTCAAAGAAACATTAATTTACATACATTTGTTCCGGCTGGAATCAGTAAGTGGAGAGCTATTCAATGTGAATCTTTTCCAAATCTCAAAAAAAAAATGTCTAAAAATAGTAATTTTTTTTTAGTTTTGTTTTTGAATTAATTTTCAAAAGAAAAAGAAACCTAAAAATAAATATTAGCCGAAAAGACATTAAAAAATAAGTAAATTAATTACTAGATAATTAATTTAATCAATTACAGAAAAACCTTAATTTTCTAACAGATAAAAAGCACATTATCCAAGGGGGTGCGGGAAGGGAATAAGGTTGGAAACCACTGCTCTATGATAATATATACCGTGGTCTAGACTTCTTTTTGATAAATAAAAGAAAATTCAACTTTCACTCGCAGGTGGCGCTGTAAAGCGTAAATCTCGACATCTATATATGTATATAAAATTTATTTTCTGTGTGTATGTTCACAATTTACAAATTTACAATTTCATACCAATCTTTCTTAAACTTTGTATGTGTACTAAGCAGGCACCAGCTTAAACGATAGGCTACTTCAAACAAACCATAGGCTACTTCAAACAAACCATAGGCTACTTCAAACAAACCATAGGCTACTTCAAACAAACCATAGGCTACTTCAAACAAACCATAGGCTACTTCAAACAAACCATAGGCTACTTCAAACAAACCATAGCCTGGCAAGTTCCTCATAGCTGGGCAAATATGCCTGATAGTGTAAAAAACTGTCCGACGTTTAATCAACTGACGCGAGGTTTAATTAACAGGAATCATCACATGGGACGATGATTCCTGTTAATTAAACCTCGCGTCATATGAGGATGTCGCTTTTTCAGCGACGTCAGGAGTTTTCATACCGCCCATTAGTTCCTTCCTTCGCTCATTTTCTTTACTTTCCAGCATCTTCGTCTCCGGATTCAAATCTCTTACAAGTCTCCGGAAATCTACCTGGAAGAAGACATTCGGATAACACGATACAGCCGCCTAGGATTCTGGTAGCACCGGCAAGCCCCGATGGAGGGATGACGAGAGGGGCCAGCGCTGGCGTCCTACCCATTCGAAGACATTCCGGGGGCCAAGACAGCAGATACAACTGGGCTCCAAAGGTATGACTTGTTCGGAAGATAAGTTTTCCAAAAGTAATAAATGACGTAATTTTCAATTTGAAGCGATGTAATACGACAAATTCATCTCAAGAAACATGTACATTCGTGCTCTTCTTTTGAACGATGCGTCGTGTCGTATGGTATTCAATGGACACTAAAAATCGCATCACCTATTGGTTGTTGAATTTCTCGCTTTTTAACATTGTTATTAATTTTACAGGTAACACCTAATTTCAATATAGAGTTTTTCACGCCGACAAGAGCAAGCATGCGCAGATATTCAGCAGCAGCCGTTTGCGCGACTAATATGGGGAATCCATCCATGAGCGGTAGCCAGAGCAGTCAACCCTCAAGTTTCCTCCAGCAAATCGGATCGGGAGTGGTAAGAAAAACACGTTCATTTAAAATATTCATCTGCAGAAATGAATTTAACAAACCAAATTTATCAGTCACGACTTGCATGGCACCACGTTTGAAAAAAAAATGCCCTATCGTAAGTTTGTAAATTTGCAAAATTTTTAGCTCAGCTTTTTATCTCTCTACCAATTTACATGATCATTTTGATTCAAAAAACCATATTAACCTCACTGACATGATCTGTTTCTGGATTGATCGAAATCCCTGTTTGTCCCTATCAATGATTACGATTGATGGTGAATTTTTAATTGAAAACATGGGGGAAAAGATGGGAGAATTACTACGGTAAATATAGCATGTTTAAACATGGTAAGTTTTGAATCATGAAATATAAATTCACTCATTCAAAGGCTAATAAAATCGAGCTGCTTTTCCAATGAAAATTATGGGTGCTATCCGTTCGTTTCATGATCGCTAGAAATGAGACAACGATAGATATAACATCAGACTGTACGATGGTTGAGTTCGTAAATGGTTAACACAGTTTGTGAAAGTCCGGAAGAATGTGCATGATGGACAACACGTGGGCCAGTCATGTTAAATCATCGGTGATCCCATACTTGCGTTGGAAACCTGAATTTCAATATTGTCTTGGCCTTTCCTCTCACACCCACACACACACACAAGGAGTTTCTGTATCAAATATCTTGTTGATTAATCTCTGTTGCCACACGCAGTAATAAAAAGCCTTTGATTTATAATTTATTCGTAATCGATTAGAGCTACATGCTGTTGTACATCGCCAGTTTAGAAACTATTCGTTTAGGCCGCGCATGATACACATAATGCTTCCTGACATGCACCAGTTCATTAGAAATTCCCTAGAGGAACGTTTGCGATGTGCATTTACGGTGTTGTGGTAAGAAAATGTGATCGCGACGTCATCTAACAATAAGTGGTCAGCTCGCTTTTCTGAAAAACTTGTAGCTGACAATGTTGACATGATTTAAAATGAAATCTCTCTGTGTTAGAGAGCCTTAGCCCTTAGACTACCGAACTTGTTTCAAACGGTATAAACCTGTTTTTTCTACCGAAAAATCGAGGTTTCGTATGAGAAGCACGGAGGCGATATATAAAGAGTATGTAATATACATTGCAAACAATTTCATTAATAAAAACTACATTGTATTTGAAGAAATAAATTTCATCAAGTGCTATTCGATTTATTATACTTTTTAAATTATTTTCATATATCGTTGCTGCAGTAAATTGATTACCACAGAGAGAAACAGGCCTACAACGGTACAAATCTCCGATCATTGCACTTCACGCAGTCTGAAAAAATTTATGACAGATGGCATTACACGGAACTAGGACTAAACAGTAACAAACAGCACGATAGGCTCACAACACTTACACGCATATTCAATCATGAACCGATTCGTTAGAAGTTACGCAGATGAATGTGGACGAGGTGCATCTGTGGTTTAGTAGTAGTAGTAGTGCTTCATATTATCAGAACCCGCAGAGAGCGACAGGTTTACAACGATACAAATATTCAATCATCACACTTCAGCCATAGTTAGAAAAATTGAAGGCATGTAGAGTCCGAACCCAAAACATCGTATAAATGTGAAAGTCGTATAAACGAGGTTCCACTGTAAAATTGTACCGTCCTGTAAGCGGACAACGTTTTTGGTCCCATGGGTGTCCGTTATCTAGAGGTTCTACTGTTATATTTCATATTACCCGACTATTTTTACGTATAGGAACCAAAATTGCGACCGAACCCAAACATGGTATAAATGTGAAAGTCGTATAAACGAATTTACACTGTAAATAATTGTGCCGCTGTGGTGCTCGAGTGGTCATAGTGACGGACTCGCATCGCGGGAACACGGGTTCGAACCCCACCGTCGCCACAGTGGTGGTCGGCTAAAGTTGGTTTTCTGTGGTTCCCAACATCGAGGCGCAAATGCCAGCCGATCTCCCCGTTAAAAAGTGTCGCCACAGAGAACAACAGTCCTACAAACAGTACAAATATTCAGTCACTACATATCACTCACTTCACTTCTGAGATATAGATGGCAGCACTGAAAAATCATACACAACACTATATACGCACTCAGACTGTTAGGTACACACACTTACACTTCCGGCACAACTCACTAGGTAGTAAATTGCCTATGACGATAGACCTGAGTTGTGCTCTTTTTGAAAAAAAATAAAATAAATAAAATAATTGCATCTCCCCGTAAGCTGATAAAATTTCTGGTCCCATGAGTGTCCGTTGCCGAGAGGTTCTACTGTAGTATTTCAAATTACCCGGCTATTCCTTGATATCTGCACTTCCTATGTAATTATTTTATGACAATAATGTATTCTCATATTTTAACATCAAACGTGTAATTTTTTTGTATATATCTTTCAACAGCAACAACTCTTCTCCGGAAAATAGTCATCTAAAGAATGTTATATTGGCATAACGACTGCTGGATTTTCTATGGAATTTAAATTTGTCAAAGAAATAACCAAAAAAAAAACCGGAAAATTGTGGTGTTTTTCATCCTGTTTCTAGCATCCGACAATCCTAAAATCGTCTTCTCTCTTTTACATATACGGTATATTAATATGTCTCTTGTTTCCTCCTCATCAAGAAAATCCTAATGAACCTTTAAAAAATGGGAAAATAAAATCATATTAATTGTGACAAAATCAAATTGTAAATTTGTGAGGGATTATAGTACTTATCATAAACTGTACTATAAAAATTTGTATAAAAAAATATATATCTATATTATTGCTTGAAAAAAAAAAAGAAAATTTCTTACTTCTTTCCCATGTAAAAAAAAAAAATTGTATTGACAATTTTATACTGTATTTTAATTAAAATGACAAAAAAATGTTTAATTAATGGTGTTATATGAAGAAAATGAACAGCGTAATATTGATAATTGTTGTGTGTGTACGTGTTTTGGATTATTATATAATGGGGGAAATTTGCAAATTTATCGACATTTGTTTGGATGTTTTCTAAATAGTTATTGAAATTTTTTTTTGTCTAATATTGGCATTTTTGGAGACGAAATCACTTATGAAATTTTTGAAATTTGGAGAAAGATATTAGATTTTTTTCCCCTTTAAATTTTGATCAATGTGTGGAAATATTAGTCTTCTTGCCATTTTGCATAAATTAGAATTTTTTTCTTAAATTATGAATTTCATATTTATTGTATAGACTGGGTTAAGACCAGGAGAATATTTACAGTGGGGGTGGATGGGGGCCTTAGAGGGCTGTAGCCCAGGATGGCAAATTCGGAAGGACTGCAAGTTTGAAGAATGAGAGAAGGGCGGGAAAATTCGTTAAACCCACATTCGGTAAAACCATAAAACCACCCCCTATATACATAGTGAGGAGCCAAGTCAGTGAGTGACCGAAAGCGTGACCTGGGGTGTTTTCTTGCATGTGAGTGATCAAAAGAGTACGGAAGAGTTGATCAACTTTGCCGAAGAATATTAAGAAGACACCAACGAATAAGGCAAATACACGAAAATATATTGCAGAGAGACCACTCAAAGAAAGTGTAGTCATACCCAGCGATCCAATACTCTCACTGAAGATCACACTGATTCTTAAAATGTTTAATCTAACTTTGGTTTCATGCCCTCAAAAGATGCTATATCACAGAACATACAATGGGGCATTTATTACATTCCATGTGGTGATTGCTCTCTTGGTTATATACACAAACACCAAACATGGCCCCGCTCTGTCCCTTGTGGGATATAAGCAAGTCACCTTACGGCTGGGCCATGTTGGAAAAAGGAAAGCCCTGCCAGCCATCAAGACCACCGGTCGAACGCCGGCCGGCATCGCATCACCGGACTTCCCGCCCACGCAAATGACCAGTACGAACACCCTGGCAGCCCATGGTCCCGCCGGACCTACATCAGGACGGCACCATCCGTCACTCCATCGGATCAACGGGGAAGAACCGTACGTCCGTTCCTCATCCAGCGGCACGTATTAAACCATTATCATCACTGCACTCAATCCCTAGTTGCTGGTCAAGTAACCAGTCTAATCCTATTCTGGAGTCTCTCCACATCGAGCAGTTGCATCATCCTCCTACAATATAAAAAGAGCACAGCACGGCATAGAGTAATAAATGTTGGGGAGGTTCAGGAGTGGGAATTAACAACAATCAGTATAACGGACTTTGTCAAACATCACAGTTAAAAAGAAAAAAAATATTATAAAAATATAACAAGCCGAATATATATACATATGAATATATGAATGATGCAAGATATATATAGAATTATGATTCACAGGATAATATATTAAGGTATCAATAAAATATATATGGAGAATTGTAAACATACATTGTTGGCAATAAACATAGAAAAAATGGCAATTCAAAAATAATATCATTCTCAATACAGTATTATATAAGAAATGAATCATATACGTTTCTGTAAAGTATAGACCTAGCTATACATTCCGTGCAAGACAGACTTAAAGTTCATAATCAGAATCCGAGTCCGACGGAAAATTATCTTCGGCAGTAATTTGTAAGTCCACCTCTCTAGGAATGGTAATTTTATCTTGATGTTCTTGGATAAAATTTACCAATCTTTTAATTTTGACGTGAAGATTTGTGTTCTTGAGGACATTGACTTTGCAGGCCTGTGTATTTTCAGACATTTCAGGAATATGAAAATTTTTCGTCAGTGGGCATGAATTGGCATAATGAAAGGGAGTGCCCTCTTCTCCGCATTTACATTTGCTAGTGCGTCGATGGAACCTTGCCATATATGTTGGAAATGGACCATGTTCGGAGAAGAAGATGATCATTTCTCTGGTCCATTTCCTAAACTTACTCTTGGTTATATAGGACAGACAAGAAGACCCATAAAAGCAAGATTAAATGAACACGCTCGCTGTGTTAAGAATCAGGAATGTGAAAAATCGACCATCGCCGCTCACTGTTGGCAAGAGGGTCATAGATTCTAATTTCAAGAAGCGAGAGTTTTTCATAAAGTCAAGTCCACAGTTGATTTAGATTTCTACGAAGGCGCATATATTTGGGCCTTCAAAAATACACTAGTAAACGACAATAAATCTACACACCCCCGATCGCAACTTCATGGCTTAAATTCATTTCGAGCGGGAATTATAAGAAAATTCGAATAGACCAATCGGATAGCACTATTCCAATGCAAGCGTCCAATCAGGACGCTGCATTAGTATCTCACGCAGGCTCAAAGCTTCATTCTGACCACGACGTTTGAAGTGAACAGACGTACTTTTCCCGCTGAGCAACCAAGCATTAAGACTTGGTACTCGACCCAAGTGGGAAACTCGGTCAGCGTGTGACTAGTGGTTCAATTTTCCTCTGAAGATGGCACCCATTGGTGTTGAAATGCATTAGGACTTTTCGTGTTTTCGTGGTGTATTTGCCTTATTCGTTGGTGTCTTCTTAATATCAAAAGAGTAGCCTGCAGAGCGAGGAACCCTGTGAGTGTATGACCAAAAGAGTGGAGAGCATAAGCGGATACAGGTTCTTCCGACGGAGGAGCAAGGAATCAAGTCAGTTAGTGACCAAAACAGTTCGCAAGCATGTGAGTGATAAAAACAATATAAAAGTATGAGAATGACCAAAGGATGACCTAGAGAGTAAGGTGACAACGTGAGTTACCGAAAAAGTGATCCAGATAGTAAAGTGACAAAGTGAGTTACCGAAAGTGTAACCCAGACAGTGCGCAAGCATGTAGGTAACCAAAGGAGTGAGGGACCAAGTCAGTAAGTGGCCCAAAAAGTAATCTACAAAGTTTGCTAACATGTTAATGATCTACAGAGCAAGGGACCATGCCCGTGAATAACTAGAAGAATGACTTTGAGAATTTGTAAACGTGTGAGTGACCTAGAAAGGTCACTCACACGTCACAAGGGACCAGTATATTGAAAAACCAAAAGAGTGACCTAGAGAGTTTGCAAGCATGTGAGTGACCGAAAGAGCGACTTGAATACAAGTGTGGGGATAAGCAGGCTATAGATCAGGCAGGTGAATTTGAGGAATGAGTGGTCCAGGAAATTCGAATAGAATGGGAAAAGAGCGGCAAAGTTTGTGCAGCCCACAGGCAACAAAACCATAAATCCGCCTCTGTATGTGACTGGTTTTGAACTGCTATGATCTTTACCTGATGCGAAATCACAGATATGTTTGTTTGCCTTTTTTAAGGTCCAATTTCGCATCAAGTCGCGATGACGCGGACATTGAAATTCATTTTGCGTGGTAACGAGAATCTGAGAGAGGCTTCCATTTTCGTGTTAACGAGAACTCGATAAATCTGATAGCTTTCTCTATATAGCGCTAACGAGAATTCGATGGAGCTCTCACTTTCTCTTGAACGACAATTTGCTTCATTTCTTTGCCAACGAGAGATCGCAAAGTTTTAAAAATCTTTCACTCTTGTGTTAATCGTAGAAGTCGGGGTCTAGAAAGCTTTTATTCTGGGGTAAGGGTAGCTTGAAGAGTCTAAAAAAAGTGTTAATTTTTTACTCAACAAGAGCTTGGAAAGATTTGTAAAACAGAACCCTATAGAGACAGCTGAATCAGTTTCGAAAAATAAAAGCACTCACTTTCGTATCAAAGGTTTGTCGGGGCCACTGGAAAGCTTTCATTTTCACGTGTCGAGAATTGCTCGAGGATTATGCAACACCTTCATTTTAGCGTCGATGATAGCCCGAAGAGTCTGGAAAGCTTTTGATGGAGTGTCAGTGACAGTTTGGAGAGTCTGGGAAGCTTTTAATGGAGTGTCAACGAGAGATCGAAAAACCCAGCAGAAACTTTCCATTTTTGTGTAAATGATAGCTCGCTGACTCTACCGTGTTTCTATATGTTTTAGCGATAGCTCCAAGTAGCTGAGAAGCTTTCATTTTCGCGTCAATGATTGCTTTATGAATCTGGGAAGCTTTTCTTTCCCTGTAATTATAGCTCGAGGAGTCGTGGAAGCTTTTTTTCGAGTCAGCGATAGCTTGAGAACACTGGGTAGTTTACGTTTTCTGGTCAGCGATAACTCGAGGAGACTAGGCACCTCACGTTTTCGAGTCAGCGATAACTCCAGGAGCTTAGGTAGTTTTCATTTTTGTGTCAGCGATAGCTTGAAGGATCTGGGAAGCTTTCATCTCCGTGTCATCGATAGATAGAGAATCTTGATTAGCTTTCATTTCCACATTATTGATAGCTCGAGAAGCGTGGAAAGCCTTCATTTTACGCGTCATCTGTAGCTCGAATAGTCCCAAAAGGTTCCATTCTTGTTTTTAACGAAAGTACGAAAAGACTAGGAAATTATTCAATTTCATTTTTGCGCAAAAACTCGGATAGTTCCGTTCCATTTCTTCTAATAGTCACGTTTTATCGTGAGAATCACGAAGTTGTCCGTTTTCATAAGGAGAAAGAGTACTTGAGTACTTCATAGTATAGACATGACTATTTTTGCAACAGTGCAAAACAAAATTTTCCTCAGAGTTTCAGATATTTAAAGCCTGGGGAAAAAAGAGCTTATGAACATTTATATATTCAATTATACATCCTACAATGAAACCAGTATTAGTCGATATAAATACGCTTATGTTATAAATGGCAAGAACTCTCTTACACACATTTTTACTCCACCAAGCAATACTCAAAAGAGTTTAAAAACATTTTCATCTGGTAAAATCTATCAATGAATATAAGATCTTAAAAAAAGCAAAAAAGGATCTCATCGGCATAACATTAATTGATCATGATACCCATCTTGGAGACAATTCTACCTGTGCATGACGCTTAATGGCATTATGTAAATATTATAGTCAGTCGGAAAAACTTTAACGTAGATGACAGAGTTGGCAAACGCCTCATTATTCTGTATATATCCTATCTTGAATATGGTAAGATTGACTATCAAATCAATAGACATGACTTTATCCGTTGATAATAGTTACGTAATGTATTTTCGCCATAATAACAATTTCTGTAATATATTTCTATCGTTTTAGATGGTTGTGAGCATTTAATGAACATATCATTGATTAGTTTGCACAATTATGTATTCATTTTACATCACGAAGTGAAGCTTTTGCAGCTTCAACTCTAATGCTCTATCGCAATTATTTTCCTCATTATCTATCTATCTGGTGAAAATGATGTGAAATATGTTTGGATCGTAAATCCAAAAAAATATGTTATTTCATGTAATATTTTGATGATTGTTGAAGTATTTGGTGACGAAATTTATTGTTTAACTTATTCAAAAGGCAGGAGAATATCAGATTAAAATTGTAACATTATTTATGCTAAATAGTTAAGACATATAATAAATTGCCAAACTCTCTGCGCTATGATTACATGGCTAGATGTATGATAAATGTACGCACAATCATGATTAGGAAGCGTGAAAAACGAGTTTTGGCACTCACTTGTAGCTCCTCTGGAGTGTATTGCGAGACTGTCCTTTTACATTACCTCAGCAAGTATAGTAAATGGTGAGACCATTCTTTTTATACCTTGACTACACATTATTTAACATCAAATCGATTATCTCATGATTGAATACGACTTGGTGGTAATAGTTCTATCAGAGTATGCCTAATCTGCCAATCAGTGCCCATTTCGCTGAGGCATATCATCAGTCATTCTAAATAGGCGTGACTCTTCTTCTAGCCTACGGCCGGGCATCCCGGTTCTCCCCACTATAGTCCAGCCGAACCGGGTAAAGAACTAATATCGCGGAAGGAACAAGCTCGGGCCTTGTCTAGTCTGACAGCCTATGTACCGGTTATGTATTTTGCGGTTTTTTAAAGTTTAAAGTGACAATGGGAGCCGGTCTCTCATGTTTGAAAAAAGTCGCTTCGCAGAGAGCAGGCAGACGTTTAACATGATAATTGCATAACATGAAAGTTCAAGCATTTGCCATCTTCACTTCAAAATATGAAAGTCAGATTGTAGCCTCAACAAAATTAAACAAGCACAAGTCTGACAACATAAACGCATTAGGGCCACCAATACACTCAGAAGACACGTTTCGGTATGCACTGATTCGTTAGCGGTTCTGCAGATGAGTGTGTACGAGGTGCATATACGGGGTTAAATAGTAGTAGTAGTTGCCTACGACCATTTTTCCAGGCCCGTTCGGAAATCCCATATACAACCTCTGACAATAAAGTTCGGTGAATGTAACGTTAACGTAGGTGAAATGTTAACGGAAGTTACCTTACTGTCCTTCGAAATAGTCACCTCCCATTACTATGCACCGCTGAGATCTCCTACACATGTCCTGGAAACTTTGCAAGAAGTCTTCTTTTGGGATGGAGTTCAAAAGTCTCGTCACGTGGATGTCAGGAATATCGTCAAATCTCTTTCCTTTCAAAGCGAGTCGTGGGAATAGAAAGAAGTCTGGAGGATTGAAATCTGGCGAGTATGGTGGATGTTCAATTTGCACCACCCTTTTTTTTGCCAGGAACTGTTTGACGATATTGGCTGTGTGTGAGGGCGAGCATTGTCGTGAACAACAAACCACGAACCTTGTTGTGCGTACTGAGGTCGTACCCTGCGTAGACGTTTCATGAAACGGGTCAAAATTTCAATGTACCTTGCAGCATTCATCGTCGTTCCCTCAGGTAGAAATTCCTTGTGGATTTTCCTGTTCTCAGTTAAGAACCAACGCACTAAACAAGCACTTTGTAAAACAAGTCTTTCACGGAACACAAACGACGCTCAACTGAACAACGGTGGCGGCAGATGGTCAACACCTGCCGCTACGCATGTGCAGCGTTTTGCTTCGCCAGTGTTGCCAGATCGGCCGTTCTGACTTCATTCACCGAACTTTATTGTCAGAGGTTGTATATACGGCCCATGCCGATCATGGTTATTTAAATGCATTTTATCCGAATAGGGTTACCATGTATATGGACTGCATTTTATTCCTCTGCAATTTCTTTTAACTAAAAATTCCCATTTCTTCAAAATTTATTTGATATTATTTAAAATCGTGAACTCATTGTTCAAATGCGAATTTTGCAATAATAACATCTCCAAAACGAAAAAAATTCCCAATTTTTTTTTTTTTTTCTGAAATTTCGTTAAATTTTGTTTACCTAAATTTTCTGCACTTTTTAATGTCACTGAAAAATTCTCAGAAATCAAGACACTGCTCTGCCATCTATCGAATATCCCATTCAACACAAACCCTTCGCCATGTTGAACTTTCGAAAAGAAAAGTACTGTGGAATTTTGAGAGGAAAGGTGAAAAAATGAAAAACAGCCCGTGTAGTAATATGTCATAGTAATAAACCTTAGGTACACAGCAAAAGATTTGACTCTATATATAGGGGGCACAGTACCAAACCTTTCTTTAAAGTTAAAAATAGATAGAAATATTTTTACCGTACTGGCGGCTTGAATATAACAAAGTGATAATTGCATTCACGCTGAGTAGCTGTAGTGCGAGCAACATGGAATAATCAAAATAATTATCGCGGCATCGATAATTAACAAATTTGTTCTTCTGAATCATGTGATTCATAATTTTCTAATAATAATAAATACATCCAACACGTGAAAAAATGGGGAAAGAGTTTGCATGTACTGTATTTTAATTAAATGCAAAAGAAAAGCAATTTTTTTCAAAAAGAAGTCACGTGACTTTTTTTTTTAAAATAAAAGAAAGTGTGATCGATTGAAAAAATGTGTTTTATGTCCGTGAATTTGTATTATCAAATGTAATTGTGTAAGTGAAAAGGAAAGGAGGGTGGGGCAAATAGGGTATATATTGCTACTGTTGATGTTATTTGTTCACATCTGTGCTTGATTAATTTTGAGTATTATACATCTATATACATATATATATATTATATTAATTATTATATGGGAGATACGCCGTACGTTACGGCGATCGCCAAATCCTGTATATTATATGGCGTGATGAGTATTCCAGTAAAGTGAAGGAAATGTTTCGTTTTAATTCATTTTCTAGTTTCATATTCGTATTTAGTGTTTTTTGCTTTAAGGTACGAATGATGTTTTTTCCATACAGTAGCCAGGCTGTCCGGGCTAAAGGTATTCAAACGTAAAGGCTTAATAGTGAGAGAACCACACATGAATACTTATAAATATAAGTTACATTGAAAGGGGACATCTTCAAGCTTACTTGGAAGTTAAAAAGTTCAATGTGAGCACCAGTCGCTGCTCTGCAGATGTCCAAATGGTATTCCATCTCTTGTCGTGTGTAAGCGTTTGAGGTGTAATTAAATCAACTTTTGCAGAGATAACTATGTTGATACAGATGTTAACGGCTTCACATTCTCCACCCAGTTCTATCGCGGCGTCTAACAAGCATCAATGATTCAAACTCAGCTACTTCAATCACACACTGAACCTTAAGCTGGGTCCACACTCACAACACTTCACAGAATTTAATAGCGAAAAACCCATTTTTTGGGGTGTGGTTTCGCAAAATCTACGACTAAAATTGTTTGCGCTGTGCTATAGCAAAAACCTCAAAACAGGTTTTTGCACTGATGAGTTTCGGGGGTTTGGGCCTGGCTTCATGTCGCGCGCCAACATGCCGTTGCTGCTACTACTACTAGTAAACTACACGTGCATCTCGAAAACCTTTCTCTCAGTAAATTCCAACAAATTGTTGGGCGTCAGAAAGTGCTATGTATGTGTTGCATACCATGGTCAACGTGTGTTTCAGAGAAATATCTGTCATGTGTTCCAGAAAACGGCCACGTGTCTTCCGAGTTCAGAAGCAAAAACTCGTCAGTTTATTTTTCCTATATCATGTACTATAAAATTGAATTTTAGACATTGTAGGATTGATTGCTGTCATGTAAAGACTTTTTTGAGAGGAGATCCGCTCGCATTTGCACTTTGTAGTTGGAAGACCACATAATACTAGCTTCAGCCGACCACGATACCCACAGGGCCGCAACTAGGTGGGCGCAGGCAGGTCTGCTGCCCCGGGCGCCGGCTCAGAGGGACCGCAAATTTCTCCCTTTAACATCTCATTCAACGTTACAAGCGGGCGACAATGTGCGTACTTGCCCCGACTGACCAAGCATCTAGTTGTGGCCCTGGGTACTAATATGCTGACAGTCACCGCAACTACTGTGAAGAGTGGCTCAAAATACTGAGCTGTTGACAGTGCACTTCACGTGTGTACCTTTGGTAGAAAACGTAAATAAAAAACTCGGGGCAGCACCTTATAGAACACGAAACTTTTCCATAACTAAAAAGAGTGAGACTTACCAGTGTTTAGTTCTCTCAGTATAAGCCTTTACTTTTGGACACCTTTAGCACAACCAACCTGAACTTGAAGAACGTTTCGTGCATAATCACAAGTCTGGCGAAACCTTATGTTACGGCAATATTTGACAATAATTCGATTTACACTGTAAAACCTCTCTTTCCCGGTCACCGGAGGGACAAAAAAATTCGTCCGTAGAAGAGGGGTGACCGTTAGTGAGCGGTTTCAAATGCATACTTTTATTATAAAAAAGGAGATTATTATTTGGCAGTAAAATAATGGTGCGGGTGCCCGTTAAGTGTTTTACTGTACCTGGTTTTTTTTTTTTTTTTTTCAAAAAACATGAAATACCGGGTGGTCCAGAAGTTTGGATCTGTTTCGATAAAACATATTTAAATAAACTATAAATTTTGTAGTAAGTTCAAAAAAACAAACTTTGTAACTTTCTCTTTCAAATGTTTGAAGCCGCGTGACTATCACAGTTTTTTTTCTCAAAACAGTGGATAGACTTCTAGATTACCCTGTATACAAAGAAACGGACAGCTCTGATAATTGATGGCGAGACAAAGACCATTTGTTGGATTTTTTTTTAAATTATAGTCTCATTACAGTCCTCATTAATCTCATGATTACCATTAAACACTCAGAGTGCACAGGAAAGTACCTTTACCCTGGAATAACTCGCAGAATGTTGATCCTAGAAGCATAATTTTATTTTTGCCTCAGAAGAGACAGGGCAGTATATTTTCAATTGGCATTTTTAGGACAGGTTGACCAGACGAAAAGTTTATGTTTCGGTTTTTAATAATTGTACAACCCCATGCAATATGAATGACGTATCTGAGAGGTCTACAAGTTATTGGAATGCTATTTCCAGTTAAAAGTATGCTTCTAGAATCAACGGTTTGCAAATTATTCCCGGATAAAGGGACTTTCCTATATGCACCCTGTATTCTCAAAAGCCCCGTTTACATGTGTAAGATTGAAGGGGGTTGTTTTGTTGGTGACTATTACCTGCATGACAATATTTTTTCTCTAATGGGGGAAAAAAGGAGGGACGGAGATCCGTCAAAAGAGACTCAAGCTCATCTTTGTTAAGGAATAATGGTGGTTAACTACGACATTCCTCTCCAATTACCCTTTCGTGCCACGAAAAGTACTATTAGAGATATGAATCAAATAGTTTTAACCTACTTGATTAGCTCCTTTCCCAGCCATGTTGAGCCAACCACTTTCGTTCAATACACGTGACCAGTGACGACTTCTGGAAAGAAGGGGTGGGAGGATACCGGAATAAGCCTGTTTACCGGCATAAAAAAGCGAAAATCCCTGTTACCGGTAACTTCCCGGAATATTTTATTCCACATGTAAACGGGCTAAAATATATAGTAAATAAATGCTAATAGAATGACTAGTTTAGAGAGCGGTGATAATTAACCAGGGATCACATGATTCCGTTGAGATCCTGGGAGGGTATTTTAGGGCGGCTATTCTGGAGGGGCGGACCGCGGGTGGAAATC
Source organism: Pholcus phalangioides (assembly GCF_987345545.1). NCBI lineage: Eukaryota > Metazoa > Arthropoda > Arachnida > Araneae > Pholcidae > Pholcus > Pholcus phalangioides. The sequence goes on from NW_028301601.1 coordinate 52,413,547, forward strand.
AAATAGAAATATCGCCATGGATGAAGAATAAGGAGTACGAAGGGGGGAAAAAACTGATAGGAAGCATTTAGAAAAGGTCCTTATCCTTTTATATTTTTTTTCCGGTTGCGAAAGGCGACAACAAGGAATAAATATAGTTCAAGGGGGTTCATGGGGTGGGGGATCATATGGTTCATGGACGAAGAGAGATTATGAAACTTAGAAGGAATTCGTTTGTATAATCTTACCTGTGTTAGATAGTGCCATCTGGAAGATATCAAGTAAGGTATCAGTACGCCCAAATACAGTACAGTAACGAAATAAAAAGCAACGCTCAATACCGAAGATTAAAAGGGTACCCAAATACAAATCTTAAGAGTATACCCAGATACAGTACAGTAACGAAGTAAAAAGCAATGGTCAATACCGGAAATTACACCCAAATACTGTACAGTAGCGAAATAAAAAAGAATGCTCAATACTGAAGATTACACCCAAATACAGTACAGTAACGAGAAATAAAAAGCAACGCTCAATACTGAAGATTACACCCAAATACAGTACAGTAACGAAATGAAAAGCAATGCTCAATACTGAAGATTACACCCAAATACATTACAGTAACAAAATACAAAGGAACGCTCAATACCAAAAAGTACACCCAAATACAGTACAGTAACGAACTAAAAAGGAATGCTCAATACCGAAGACTACACCCAAATACAGTACAGCAACGAAATAAAAAGCAATGCTCAATACTGAAGATTACACCCAAATACTGTACAGTAACAAAATACAAAGGAACGTTCAATACCGAAGATTTCACCCAAATACAGTGTAGTAAAGAAACAAAAAAAAAAGCAATGCTCAATACTGAAGATTACACCCAAATACAGTACAGTAAATACAGTCAGTACAGTAACGAAATAAAAACGAACGCTCAATACTTAAGAGTACACTCAAATACAGTACAATAATGAAATAAAAACGAGCGTAAATACTAAACTGATGGTCTTGGTATAAAAATACTGAAAAATCAGAAACATTCCACATCGTTGAAAAAATAATAATAATATCCGACGTATTATAAAATGAAATTTGTCTCGATATAAATCCATCCTTATAAATGTAACTTACAACCGTGAATAGAATTGAGCGACGCTTACATTTCTTCCTGGAAAATTATCAAAACAGGAGAAATGATTTTGTTACTGTAAATGAATTTAATTCCATTTTTTTTGCAATCTATATACTTTCCTGGAAAAAAAATTGGAAAAAAAAAATATTTTATATTACTTTCATTAAAACAAAATTTGAAATGAAAAAATAATTACTGCAAAGATCCTCTCTGAGAGACGTACGTATGCATTTTTCATTTACATATCATTTTCCTTCTTCAGTGTCAAAACAATTTTTTCACGTGTTTATCTGCTGGAGAACCCCGTAGATGTCATATTTTCCCGGTTTTTTTTCTCCCGTATTTAATGAAAAAATAATAATAATTGAAAAAACAAAGTTAATTGGATTATATCAATGGGAACGGGAAAAAAATTAACGAGGAATTTGTTTTTTTTCCTACAGGGTGGGGGGGGGGGAGACATATTCATAATTGAAGAATGATGATTTCAGCACACTATTATGTGCTGGTCAATTCAACCTTCATTATTTTTTCAGTGTCATTCGCATAATCCTCATTCGATATGAAATAAACATGAGAATGGAATTATGTTGGATGAAAGCTCATTACTCTCAAAGCAATTACTTGGGTTTGTTTTTGAAGATAATTATAGATCCAATTATAAAATTCAGTGTTTATCTGGTATTCTATGCTTTTCGAGGAGTAGTAATTTATTACAGCGGAAACCTGTCTATTGCGGACACCGGCGGGACAAGAAAAATCAAACGTAAAAAAAAGGGGGGTGACCGTTAATTGCGGGTTTCAAATGCATACTTCTATTATTCAGGCGGAATTTATTATTTCGCAGTAAAAGAGGCGTGATCGCATCTCAGGGTTGTCCGTTATGAGGGGTTTTACTGTAGTTGTAGTGAACTCGATACATTGAAATTTCATGGGTTTTTTAAGAACGCATATACTCTACAAGTATAACGGAATACAATATATCATAATTTTCTGTAATTATGTATATTTTACAGTAAATATGATAAGTGCGGTTACTATGCATAATCACCAACCGTGTTGGTATGTTTAATGAATTTCCTTAAATTTATCACCTCAAACGGTGATTATGCACGATACCCAAGCGTCATTGGTAAACATGATAAATCATATTAAATTCGTCACATTTGCGCCGGTTATTATGCATCATCACCACTTCGCGTTGGGAAAAATTATGAATCGGTCATTGCCGTGATATGATTTATTATTGACATGATTGTACTTGTGAGCCAAAGCCTTTACCAGATTTAATGAACTCTGATTTAACGAATTTTTCCGAACATTCACGAAATATAAGTTATAATTTATTTCCATTTGACGAATTTCAAAATCGGACCTCATATAACGAACAATTTCCATTTAACAAATTTTACCATCGTTCCTCGATATAAAGGACTCTAATGTAACATATTTTACGTTTGCACCACGGTATAATTTACTCGCATTTAGCATATTTTACGTTTGTACCAAGGTGAAATATACTCCTATTTAACAAATGGACTCTCTGACTGGAGTATTTTACCGCACACCAACTCCAGTCATATATGGCCATACGGCAATTTCCAACCAGTGGAGTTGGGTGGGAAATAAGGACTCCATCCACAACGGTGGGTAAAGAACTTGCTTCTGACGTTCTATGTCTACCACTGGATCGCCATTATGATACTCTGTAACTAGGTCACTTACTCTATCTCTAAGTCAGTCACTCTATAACATATAAATTTAAAACTTAATGTTTAGCTCTTGAGGCTTCCCACAATGCTGTGGCCTACCTAAGGCCGGTATTACACTATAAAAGTTTGACAAAATCCCTTTTATAAAACTTGAGGGGCGCGGTAGCCCGGTCGATAAGATACTCGCCTGAAGTACCAAAGGATGTTTAGAGGTGTCGCGAGTTCGAAACCCGGTTCGTCCATGTCAGAAAAACTTTCCTGACACAAGGGTACAACAAAAAACGGCGACTCTTAACCACAGCAAAAAAAAATTGCTACCGCAGGGAGTCCCCCATCCAGGGGTTAGTGCACCAACCTCTCGATGAGTATAAAAAACAAGCTTGCCGTTCGGAATCGGTGATAAACTGTAGGTCCCAGTCTAATTAGCCCTCGTGTGCAGAAAATAACCGTGGTGCGTCAAAAATGATCAAATGATTATAAAACTTGAAAAATCTAACCAATAAGGTTATTGGTTACATTCTAGAAAATGCAACTGTTTACCTCATTGGCTGCATTTTTCAAGTTTTATAATAGGACTTTTATCAAACTTTTATAGTGTAATACCTTTTTTATCAGGCACTCTGACGTCGAGTGATTCTAATTAAGTTTTATCACAAGAAAGAAATGAGAAACTCACATGAGAAACTTCGTCTGGTTTTAATTTATACAGAAATTGCCACGTTTTCAAGACAAATAAATTCAATTGGTCGAACAGAATTCACACTTACCACAAGGTCCTGATGACGGTTCTCCATTGAAGAGCCGAAACGCGTCGATCATTCGACCAATTGAATTTATTTGCCTTGAAAACGTGGCAATTTTTGTCTAAATTAAGTTTTAATTGTTTATCGCCATCCTTACTACAAAAACAAAATGCTTTGCCAGTTGTAAGGGCAAAAAAACGCATTGCATGAAAAATATAAGTAGAAATTATATTAAAAAATTGATAAAACAAACGGAGAAGAATGTGAAATACAAGTTACTTGCACAATACTGCAAATACAATATATCCGAGGATGATGTCACTCTCCGCTATCCATACAAAGGCTGATGCGAAGATGTATTTTGGAAAGAGAGAAAATTCAACTGCCCCATCGAGGAATCGAACCAACACCACCTATAGAACAAGGCCTCCGCACGAAGCTCGTGATGTCACAGAAGCAGGCCATTTCACCTATTGTCATTGGATATAGCCGGCCGGCGCATGCGATATCTTTAACTTTTTTTTTTTTGCAGTATATCCAATGGCAATAGGAGAAATGGCCTTCTTCATTGACGTCACAAGCTTCGTGCAGGGGCCTTGGTGTATAGGTGGTGTTGATCGAACCTACGTCCTTTCACTTTCCGTGTGTTGAATTTTTTCTTTTTTTCGAAATATATCTTCGCATCAGCCTTTGTATGGATAGCGGAGAGTGACATCATCCTCGGATAAGTCACCGTCTGGTGGCATTGTCAGCACTTGTGAGCTTTGGCCCGAGTTAGGTCTGAACGTCCATGTACGGTCCCATTCAGTGCACACGAGCTCCAAGGAAAGATTGAGATATTCGTTGCCTCTGTAGTCTGGGAGTCTAGGGTGTTCGCCCGGAAAGTCAAAGGACGTGGGTTTGATTCCCCGCAGGGGCAGTTGAGTTTTCTCTCTTTTCAAAATATAACTTCGCATCAACCAGCTGATGAAAACCATTGCATAAATACAATATTCACGTCATTCATGTTGTATAGTTACTGAAATATGGAATTTAACATTTTATAAGGACACCCTGTCCTCAAAAACACAATAAGAATGTTATGTCTCTCCTTAGGCCCACAAAAAGTATCATCGCTTTGCCAGTAAAATGAGGCAAGGAGGGGACGTTATTCATGTAGTAGTTGCATAGAAATACAAATACAACGTCACAACAGGCAAATTGCCCAATGAGGTGGCTGACTTAAGAACATCATGGATCCCCGAGCCATTTTTTGGAGGCCCTACCTACTACTGCTACACCACACATTCACCCCGCCCACACACCCCCCCCCCCCCACCGCGGAACCCCCAATGAATCGGACCAGCGGGAATGTGCGTGTACGTGTAGTGAAACCTGACGTGAAGTTTTTTTTGTTTCTCTGTAATGCTTTTATGTGTAGTGCTGCCATCTGCCACCAGTTTCTCTATGAGTAAAGTGTTATGATTGAATGATTTATCGTTGTAGGACTGTTACTCTCTGTGGCGAGACTTTTTAACGGGGAGATCGGCTCGCATTTGCGCCTTGAAGTTGGGAACCACAGAAAACCAACTTCAGCCGACCACCACTGTGGGGTTCGAACCCGGATCCTCGCATCGCGAGTCCGTCACTATAATTTAATAATTTTCAGTTAATTTAGAATGAGGTTATAAAGTCTTCCTGCCGTTTGTCATTTGCACCATCTTTGAAGGCAAGAATCGGTCCGCGGACCAGTCGTTGGAGAAACAATATTCTAGTATATAAACACAAATATCAAACTAAATATACAGGGTGTCCTGTAGGTGCTCATGCGGTCTTTACCTCATCAACCGTACGTCATACGGGTATGATTCTAATTTAAAAATTGCTCAAAAGGTATTCCAAAATTACACTGTACCAGTTTTGACAATGAAAATAGTCTGTTAAAAATGAGAAATCAAAATTTTTTTACGGTCCGCTTCTGTCCTCTAACTTTCAATTAGAAACTCCTTGCCCTGTTTTTACCGAGCCCAACAAGAAAAAACACCTCCAATCTTCTAAGTGCTGTTCTTCGCTGAGATATTCAAATTCAAAAATCGGAGAAAAATTTTAAAAGAACATCAAAAACTAACGGACAACACTGCTTTTCCCTCATTTATGCGATCCTTTCACAACTTTTCTCCGATTTTTGAATTCGAATATCTCAGTGAATATTACAATTAGAAACTTTGAATTCTTTTTGTTGGCCTCGGGGAAGAGACAGGGCAACAACTTTTTGATTGGAAGTTAGAGAACAAGGGGAACGTACAAAATGTAGATTTCTTATTTTGTGAAACACTGTATTTTCACTCTCACAACTGGTACTACAGTGTAATTTTGAGTACAGTTAATTTTTGCCTGTTGAGCATTTTTTAAATTGAAATCATACCTCTACGACGGACGGTTGATGAGATAAACGCCGCATTAGCACTATATGCAGGGTGATATACAGGCCGCTGTGGTGGTCGAGTAGTTATAGTGACGGACTCGCGATGCGAGGATCCCGGTTCGAACCCCACAGTGGTGCTCGGCTGAAGTTGGTTTTCTGTGGTTCCCAACTTCAAGGCGCAAATGCGAGCCAATCTCCCCGTTAAAAAGTCTCGCCACAGAGAGCAACAGTCCTACAACGATAAATCATTCAATCATAACACTTCACTCATAGTTAGAAAAACTGGTGGCAGATGGCAGCACAACACATAACAAGCATTACAGAGAAACAAAAAAAAACTTCGCGTCAGGTTTCACTACATGTACACGTACATTCCCACATGTACCGATTCGTTGGGGGTTTCGATGTCTGTGGGTAGATCTCGTTAAAGCAAATCCAATGATACCTCTCTGGTTTTAATGCCTCTTCTCTGGTCTGGGCACCAAGCTCGCGGTCCACTTCCGTAACGAAATAGTTTTACGCTATATCTCGAAAGGTATGGAATGCATATAGATAGCATTTAGTATCGCGTCTGTTAGTTATTTCAACCCAAAATCTGATTATACCAATTTAATTATGTCATTGCCATTACCTACCACGCTATTCAAATCACAAAGAACATATTCACGTCAAGACTTGGGGTCGTGTCTACAACAATTTTTTTTTTTCAATTGATAGATTCAATGATGCGGGCGGGGAGGGGGGGGGTACCGAATTACTTAAGTGCTTAGGGCCCCTCAAGCGTCCGACCCTGCCGGTCATACATTCCTATGTGATTCTGTTCTGTGTTTTTGTGTTATATAAGGTATATATATATATATCCCTTGACTTTGTGTCTATGAAATTTATATATACTAACTATAATACCCGGCGTGGTCCGGGTTTTCTTTAATGAGGCTTTTTGACTCACGTGATATCTCCCTCTTTCTTTGAAGGACATGCAAACCGTGTCTAAGTTAACCAATATGGCGACTTCCTGCACGGCTCATGAAATAAACATCTAGATTTAAGGAAAAGTAGAAATGAATATTTTTCCCCCTTTTTTAAGGGTTGAAGTATTTCGATTTCCACTCTGAACTTCAAGTTATCCATCTGCCTATTTCAGCTTTCATAAATGCTTAATTAAAGCTATGGAATTTTTTCGATGTACTTTTTACGGGCCCATAACTCATTTTAAAACATCCTAAACTACATGAATTTATGCAGTTGAATATTAAAAGACAATACGGAGACATTTATTTTCATGCATAAGAACATATAAATAAAAAGTTGAAATCAATGTTATTGCATGGACATCCACAACTCCAAAGTAGATCCAGTTACTTCATATTTAATTTTCTGGGCTTCGTTATCTCTAAGCGAACTCAATATTTCAAAAATCTAGAATTCGATACAATTTTTAGAATTAGTGACGTGACAGAAAACCCCACCAAATTTCCGCATTTCTACATTAAAATCGGCAATTTTAACACTGATTTCTATGAGGATCAACCTTTTCCTGACCCTCAAAGCGATACTGATGATTATTATGCAAGCATTCAAAAAACCTCATTACTGGGAGTATTGAAAATGTGGCAAACCATTATAAAGACATAAACTATTATACATATATATACTGGCAGCGTTGAAGAAATGACAAACCATTGTAAAGCCATATACACGCCTGAAACGCATTGCTAGGGAACCACGGTAACCAAAGTAAGCGTTCGGAAAGTGATTGTTGAGGCCCAAAAAACCATAGTTGCCCGACAGTGTTTCACCCATTTGGGGCATTTGCCCTGCTCTGACGAAAGTTTAAAGTAACCTGTCGTTCAAGTGGAGTCCCATTTGGTACATATGCAAAATTTGGTGACGATCGATCTAAAATTGTAGATTTGTATAGAGAATATAACACACACACAGACACACAGAAAATCAATTTTATATATATAGATATATATATATATTGGCGAGCTGTTCGGTTAGCGAGCAATTCGCGTAACGAGCAAAAATTTTAGAAAAAAAAATTGATTCGATTAACGAGCGATGATTCGCATTACGAGCAAAAATTTTGCGCTTTGTTTATTTATTGTCACGTTTTCACAACTAAGTTGTTAATTTTTCGCTTTCGTGCACACACGTACTGTGAAATTGTAGGTAATATTCTCCCCTACAGTGTTCGGTCAGCGTGCCTCACTGGAAGAATTGAGTGTGACTATTATACGAAACTAAATGTCGCATTGTAATCGCGCGTATGTGCGCTTGTATTTCATATAAATTCTGCTTGGCCAGGAGTTGCCCATAGACGAACTGATGGACCTCCATTGCATACAACAGCAAGAGCTTATATTGAAGACATCTTTTTCTGAGGAAGAGAGAAGTCCCTCACTTTTCAAATTTGATTAGAGAGATGTGTAAAATGTGGGAATCCGTGCAAAATTCTGTAGAAAGGTACCAATGAAATAGAATAAATCTGTCCAACGGCACTGCAATTTCCCATCTCCGAAAAATCCTAAAAAAGAGGCAAAAAGCAAGTGTAGTTGGATACGTGCTTTTTAAAATCACACAAAAAGAATAAGAACAAAACAACAAGAGTCCGTAAATCGTCCAACACGAGATAGTCCTCTTCTTTCTCGTTGTCAAGAGTACGTTAATTTGTATAAATTTATCGTGTATATTATTACCGCATGTTTGTGATTATGGCGTTATTGCATTATATATACTATACATATTTCCCTTAAAAGATCAAACTCTTCACTTCTCTTTCTGTGTGTGTAGCACACAGCTTCTTCAGCACTTGCCGTGGCTCCCCTTTTAGAGTATCCCAGGGCCACAAACTCGCCACACGGCATCAGGTTACAAACTACTGCAGTATTATATATAACATGCAAAGGAAAATCATTTCTCTGGAAGTTTTGCTGCCACCTATCGAATAAAACTGTTATAATTTTCTGATTCATGTTGCTAACCGGCTTCTGAATTGCGAAATAAAGTAATAAAAAAAATATTTTATCATATTGACAATATTTTAAGAATCAATAATTTATATAGAATCATCAAATTCCCTGAAAAAAATTATCAATTAATTTTTGTGGACAGAATGTAATATCGGTAAATTTTGTCAAACATAGTCGTCTTTCATTTCTTTGAGCGACTTCCATCCAGAAAGACGTCTTCATTAGAAGCCAGGACGGTTAAAGCCATAAGGACGACCAACTTTTGCAAATTTATTCAAATTACTTTACTTTCCAAAATTATTAACCGTTAAAATTTTGAAATTAATTTGATAATTACATATATATTATTATTTATAAAAATATTTTGTTATACTATATTATATTATTTTTTAAATATATTTTATATATCGGAAAACCTTTCACCAATGTCAAGTTAAAAATCATATTAGTTTTATTCGGTAGGTGGCAGCAGATATTTGAGATCAATGATTTATGTTATATGTTAAGATTGCAGTGGTTCTTACCATGGTGCCATATTGCCCTCTAGCGTATCTGGGATATTCTTGGGGAGAGTACAGGTGGAAAGGGGGCCCTCAGAAATAGAGGTGATAGATTTCAAGTGAATTATGGTTGGAGTAAATGTTAATACTTTCTGAATCCTTGAGTCTGGCGCCTTAAGACCACTCGGCCATCCTGACATAACTACTACTTTCTGAATCCAGCACAGCATGGAACCAGGACCATCTAAATCCGCGGGCCCTCATATCTATAGGGATGCACATGATGAGATCTGGTACTACAATTTCTGGATGTAACTAATATGTAAGTTATTACTTCTCTCCAGCCAAGTACGGGTGACCCCAGAACACTTTGTCAGTGCCGTCTTAATACGTGAGCCCACCCTGGAACGGCCCAAGTGCCTCAAGTTTGAAAGGGGTGCTCATGATAATACGGACCTCTCGGTGAGAAATCTAAAAAAAGCCTTTCGGAATTTTCTGTGAACTGTATAAGGTCTCATTAATCCTGCTGTGCTGCAAAAAAAAAGGATTAAATGAGCATGTTTTTGGTTATTTTGAAGCTATGTGTATAACTAGGATGACCAAATGGAAAAAACACTTACATTTTCATTGATGTAGGACCCGCAACTCTTGTTAAATTAACGAATTCACGATTTAAAAACTGCAAAGTGAGTTTTTTTAGCAAATACTAACATTTATACTGAAATATGGGGCATATGGTCAATATCTGTAACTCACAAATATACGTATTTTTAAACAGTTTTCATCTGCTACAAATTTCGGTTCTTGTTCCGAGAGAGAATGCAGAATTTTTGGGATACCTTGTATATTGAAGAAACATTCAAAATTTGTTAAGTGTTCAGCGGAATAGCCTCGTAATCACCAAGGGCTCCACGCGAGCTTTCACGTTGGAAAACCCCGCACTAGAGTTATGAATATGAAATTCGGTCAGTAATTTTATTTTATTATGACCCACTAACAAAAAGATTTTCTCGAAATACGACCCCTAAAGGGGTCATAACGGGGTTCAAAGATTATATTAGTCAAAATCGCAGAGCCGAAACCACTGAAGCTATAAATATGAAATTTGGTCAGTAATTGTATTTTACAATGCAGACTCACTAAGAGATTTCTCAAAATTCACTCTCTAAAGGGGTCTCGAGGAAGAATTTTCTGATTACCAAATTCACGCGAGCGAAGCCGCGGGTAACAGCAAGTACATATATATAAAAATTGATTTTCTGTCTGTGTGTGTATGTTCTCTATACAAATCTACAATTTTAGATCGACCGTCACCAAATTTTGCATGGTTTTGTGGTCTCAACAAATCAAATATCGGAACGTTTACTTTGGTTACCGTGGTTCCCTAACAATGCGTTTCATGCATGTATATGCCTTTACAATGGTTTGTCACTTCTTTAATATATATATACTAGGGGGGCTCTGCCCCCCTGCCGCCTTTGGCGGCCAACCCCCCCCCCCCCCCCCACTTCTCTCCCGGACATATCTTGTTTATTTCGTCCCACTTCATCAGCGTGCTATGGAAAAGGGGAAAGGGACGTGTGAAAGCACCAGCCTACTGAAGAAGCGAATTTTAATGAAAATAATAATAAAGCAACAAAAAACAAATGAGATTCATCAAGTATCCCCAGAAAAATTCCCCATGGGGGTCCCCAGATTCAATTCGCTGAATTTCAGTGGGGCCCCACACTGGATATATCTTGGGCTACCGATGTGTTGCAAATTTTACAATGTTAAACCACAAAAATCAATGAGATACATTCAGGGGCACCGAATTACAACCTGCCAACATTTCCATGAAGCCCTGACCTGCAAGCTTGTCGGACACCCCCCTGTGAGAATTTTTCATTTTTATCAATTTTACAACGAATAAAATCCAGGGCCCCACATCCAGTAGCACAATACGCAGATTTTTAGTGGGGCCCCAGACTGGCTATATCTCGGGTTTCGGCTGTGGCAAATTCTACAACAGAAAAGAATGAGATTCATCCAGGGCCCCCAAAATGAAACCTGTAAACATGGGGCCCCCGACTTGGAAGCTTGTCGGTCATCCCCCGGTGCGAGTGCTATGAAAAATTTTCATTTGTATTCGTTTTACCAACAAATAAAATCCAGGGCACCCAAAATGAAACCTGTAAACATGGGGCCCCCGACTTGGAAGCTTGTCGGTCATCCCCCGGAGCGAGTGCCATGAAAAATTTTCATTTGTATTCGTTTTACCAACGAATAAAATCCAGGACCCCCCCAACCAATTACCCGGGACACCAATTCGCTTACTTTTGGTGGGGCCCCAGACTGGATATATCTTTTGCTTCCGCTATCGAAATTTTTCAACGTTAAAGCAGCAAGAAAACAATGAGATCCATCAAGGGCCCCTGGAAATGAAAACTTTTTACTTATACGTGAAATCTTCCCCGGGTACCCCGACCCTGTGTTGGGAGCACTGCTGTTGTGTGTGTATATTATACATATATATACCTCTCGGCATGGACCTCCCCCCCCCCTCCACAAAGGAAGGGCTGACAGGGGCCACAACGATTCTTATCACTTTTTGATTTTTCACACTATAAATTAATCACAGAGGGGCCCCTGAAAAGCTGGTTTGGGGGCTCGAAATCTAAATTCCAGCCTAAGGGCTCTGCTGTAGGATGTAGGAGCCTCTTGGTACATGCACATAACATGGTCCCGATGGGTCAAATGGGTCCCGATATGTGAATATCGACCCAATATCGATATATGATATATCGATATATGAATGTGAATATCGATATATGAATCGAACCCACTTCCGTAACAGACTTCCGTCACTCGGTTGCTTAGCAACAGGCCCTTTTCGAGTTTGTTTGTGATTTTATATTATAGAATAGATATATATATATTGCCACTTTTTCAATCCTCTTAGTAATGAGAGTTTATTGAATAGACGTCAGAATCACATCATCAGCATCACTTTGAGGGTTACGCAAAGGATGATCCCCCATAGAAATCGGTGTTAAAATGCCGATTCTACTGTAGAAATGCGGAAATTTAGTAGGGTTTTCCACAAAATAATAATTTTAAAAATTGTATTGAATTCTCGAAATATTGAGTTCGCTTAGAGATACGAAGCCCAGAAAATTAGATACGAAGAAATTAGCCGGCCCTACTTTTGACTTGGATGTTCATGCAGTGACATTGATTTCAACTTTTTATTTAGATCTTCTCAAACATGAAAATTAATGTCTCTGTATAGTCTTTTAATATTCAACTGCATAAATTCATATACATAGTTTAGGTTGTTTTAAAATTAATTATGTGCCCGTAAAAAGTACATCGAAAAAATTCCACAGCTTTAATTAAGCAATTTTTGAAGCAGAAACAGGCACATGAATAACTTGCAAGTTCAGGGGTGGGGGAGTAATACCTTACGCCCTCTTAAAAAAGGGAACGAAAGCTATCCATTTCTACTTTTCTTTATATCTAGATTTGTTTCTTTCGTGCGTCGCGCAGGAATTCGTCGTATTGGCTAACTTAGACATGGTTTGCATGTCCCTCAAAGAAAGAGGGAGGCATCACGTGATCCAAAAAACCTCATTGAATAAAACCCGGGCAGCACCGGGGATTATAGCTAGTACATATATATAACCAAACTTATTTGTTTTTCGTGTAAGTTATCGTTATCAGGCTGTAAGATTATGTAGGAGGCTGGAGGTTTTCACCCTTGTTCACAAACATTTCGGTAATCGGTCTGTAGTATTCGCTGTGGTTCATGTACGTGTGGAAGACCATACAATGGCCTTCCTATAATGAAATATGGGGCGAAAAGAGGTCTTTTCCTTCAGCTCTTGATTGGTTGTATCAGTCAGATTGTAGCAGTTGACTGGATTCAAATTTCTTTTTCCGAGAGACTTTGTCAAGGGATATATGAAATGTATTGCACATTTAAAAAAATAATTCACATGATATACTGTACATTAATCAGTATCATTCTAGCATCTCACAATGACTGGTTTGAAAAAATATATATAGGATTTTAGCTTTACCCTTAACTGGCCTAGGGGGCCGTCCAATTATTACGTATACGGGGGGGGAGGGTTCCGATTTGCTGACTTTTGATGACAAGTGGGGAGGGAGGCGGGGTTTGGATAATGCTTACGTCATCAACCACCTTTTATGAAAATATGAAATATTTTTAATGGCATCTTACTCGGTGCGCCAAAAACAAGAAAAACCTTTCGATAGTTTGTGGGCAATTGAAGTAACATCCCCCCTATTGATAAGTGCCCTACAGAGCCACTTTAGTGACCTCAATGTTTCACGGATCCAAGTGATCTGGAAATGTGTCCAGGCCACTTAAGTGCTATGGAAATGTGCCCGGGCCGCTTAAGTGCTCTGGAAATGTGTTCGGGCCGCTTAAGTGCTCTGGAACTGCGCCACGCATCACTTAACTAATCTGAGAATGTGCCGCGGGTAATTTGAGTGATGTAGACGGGTAATTTGAGAAAAATGTCTTACGCAAATGGTGAGGTCGAGGTCACTGTGACCCCACGAAAACTTTGACGTATGAAATAACGGAAAGAAAAAATAGGACAACCTCATAAATTTGTCAAGAGCGTATAAACAACCCGCTTGAAAGGTGCTAATAAGGAACCATTCAAGTATTATGTCAGCAGATTTTTAGCCATTTTTGACCCCTTCCCCTGTCAACAAATGTCAGCAAAACACTGAACCCCGCACCCTATCAGCAAAGTTTCGTCAGCAACTTAGAATATTTCATGTCTTCAAAAAGGGTGGTTGGTAACGTAAGCAACCTTCAACCCCCCCCCCCTCCCCCCGTCATCAAAAGTCAGCAAATCCGAAACCCCCTCGATGATGACGTAATGCTGGAATGACCCCTAACAGGACCCACCACGCCAGTTGAGATTAGGTACACTAGGTTTACCGGGCGGGTCATTTTGACCCATTTCTATAAGACATAGGTATATAGGAAATGTCGGTAAACATAGTGTTAAAGGGGAAAAAAATAAGTCCTGTTTTTCGGAAAATAAAAACGGATCGAGATCGAATATGTTGCAGTAAAGAGAAATAGAATTGTCCCGTTTTTTTAATACTCGTTTACTATACAGCCCATTTGACCAAACGGGTCAGCGGATGATCACCGGATTTGCAAACGGGATTAGATTTTATCGGATAAAGTTATCTTTCGGTTATTGTTATCAGAAACTTGTGTCACGTCAGTTCAGCACAGTCATTGTGTTTTGTAAATAAAAATTTCCTTCCCACTTTTTCCAGACTTAATACTGATGCACTGCTCTAATTTAATTTCTGTTAGCTTCTCCTCTTTCTGCAGAGCCGTTATGATTTCCAAATATTGGGATGATGGACGTCGATAGTGCTACTGAACCAATTATGCCAGCCCTCAATATCATTATTTGTTTTTTGCCAAGCCATGTCAATAGTGGTTTAGAAATGATTCCATAGTTCCATGACAAATTTCGAATCTCTCATACGATCTCGTCGTGTTGGCCTTTCAATCCATGCGTCTTCAAAATGATTTCCATCTTATAAATCTTTATTGTCTCTGTAATACTTTGCAGTATCCTTCGGGAATGATCCGATATCTTCGATACATGTTTTTATGATGACGACGTATTCGTGACAGAAAATTCTAACCGAACCTTATTTTCTAAATCATTTCAAAGAATTTTGAACGTACGTATGCCAGTCCTAAGGGGCCATTCAAGTATTACGTAAGCAGATTTTCAGCCATTTTTAACCCCCCCCCCCTTGTCAGTAAAAGTCAGCAAAACACTAACCCCCCCTCCCCCCGTCAGAAAAATTTCGTCATCAGCTTAGAATATTTCATATCTTCAAAAAGGGATAGTTGATGACGTAAGCAACTTTCAAACCCACCCCCCTGTCATCAAAAGTCAGCAAATTCAAACCCCCCCCCCCGATGCTGACGTAATACTTGAATGACCCCTAAGTCTTTCAAACTGAGCGTAACTCAGGTTGATCGCCATCGGCAATTTACAACCACCGGGTTGTGCCGGAAGTGTGTGTGTGTACTTAAGTCTGAATGTGTATCTAGTGTTGTGTTTGATTTCTCAGTGCTTCCTTCTATAGGCTATTTCAGAAGTGAAGTGGATGAAGTGTGATGACTGAATATTCGTACTGTTTATATAGGCCTGTTGCTGTCTGTGGTGAGACTTTTGAACTGGAAGATAGGATCTCATTTGCGCAGTCCTAAGTCTGGAAATAGTGAGAAAGAAAAATTATTTACACAAAACACAATCACACTGCGCTGAATCACCGGAGCTGAATTTTCTCGCGCTAAATTGTCGTAGATTCCAGAAACTATGAGTCCCGGTGTGGTCACATTAAACGACGTAGACTGTATTAATAAACATTTTCAAATTAAATATAGGCAGAGATGGCTGCCGAAATCGACCGTGTTGTTGATTTCGGATCGTGTCTGAAAACGGTTAAGAACTACTATATTAGATGAATACAGAGATTTGAAAAATAAAATAAAATTGGATAACACTTCACGTAAATATGCAAATTACCAGAAACTCTGATGAAAAACGAATTTAAAAAATATTATTTTATAAGCAGGAATCATTAGCATTTTGTTTTTGAAAGTTCGTTGGATCTTCAATGCCGTTTTAGTTCACGAACCGCTCAGTTAAGCCGTACCAGTGAAAAACAAAATATCGGAATCGGATCTCTCAAGTGTCTATATATATATATAATCTCGATCTAATTTCTCATTACCATGAAATGATGAGTTTTGACTCAACTGGCAGATTAAGAAATCTTTATAAAAAAAATCAATCTTCCCACAAGTCTAAATTTCGCTCTGTTACCGCCATCTAGTGAGAACATCTGATAACATTTATTCAGTACTTGAATCGGAATACTAAAAATTTACACACGCAAACATCAGATATGCATTAAGATAAAAACCAAAAAAAGTTCTGAGTCGATTGAAACATACTGTTATTCGAATTTCGATATTTGAACAAGTCTCGAATTGACTTGAATGAAATTTTGTGTGAAATAGATTAGGGTGGCCAATATAATCGTCAAATTTAGCGTCGCGGACCACAATATGTAAGTAAATGGGAAAATACGGGTCATTTACTCGTTTAATGTTCACACACACATCATTGGGTCCACTGCTCTTTTTCTCTCTCCATATCACTGCCAAACACCTGATTGTGTTGCCAATGCATTAAAATTAGAACAGCAAATTATTATTTCTCAAGCAAATTACTCTTGTCGGGAGAAATAATAAATGTAAATAGTCTGTTAATCAGGAAGTTCGCAGTTGAAACAATAGTTTAAGCAATAATCAGAAAACTAATTCAATACACAGTACTTCCACCTAGTCGAAGTCCAAAATCACCTCTCGATGTGGCACGCAGGCCGGTTGTTGGCCACCCCTGGAATAGATAATGCGGATATGGTACTAGAGCAGCGGTTCTCAACCTTTTTTTACTCGTAAAGCCCTTTTCACTTTAGGTGTTTTCGAAGAATATCTTCTGAGTACGAAATCAAGCATCCATCCGCAATGGTGTAAGTGAGCACTATTACCCCGCCGCTTAAGTGTAGGCCTGTCAGGACTCCAGCACAGGGACCCGGAACAAATCTTATTACTTTTGTTTTAGAGGAGTATTTCGTCATAGAGGAGGTCCAGCAAATAGACGTATATAATAATGTGAAAAAAATCCGTCAATTATTTTTCTATCCACTTTCACACGCACTCCCTTAAACCAGTTCAAAGAAAATCGGCATTTTCTGATTTGAGCTTTATAAATAATTTTTATACTTCCTGATTATCATTGAACGGAGGTGCAACAATCACAAAACTCAATGTACATACTTTTTTTTGCGATATCTTTCCATTTTTTCCATGTTTTTTTGTTGTTTTTTTTTTGAATCATTCAATAGCGACATTATTCTATCAAGGGTGTGTAGAAAATTGCAAATGCATAGTTTACATATTCTTCTAAAACACTTGGTGGCGGGTGTGTTTCAGCCAATCTTTAATTTCATTTTTAAAATATTTAATGATTCCTATAAATATCGGATTTTGGTGATTTTTAATGCAGAAAATAAGGTGCAAATATAATGTTACCCATAATGTTGTCGATAATGTTCGACATTCAGCATCTAGCAATAGAATTCAGCAATAGGATTCAGCAACTGAAATCCGCAATAGAATTCAGCAATAGGATTCAGCAACAGGATTCAGCAACTGAATTCCGCAATAGAATTCAGCAACTGAAATCCGCAATAGAATTCAGCAATAGGATTCAGCAGTAGAATTCAGCAATAGGATTCAGCAGTAGAATTCAGCAATAGGATTCAGCAGTAGAATTCAGCAATAGAATTCAGCAATAGAATTCAGCAATAGGATTCAGCAACTGAATTCCGCAATAGAATTCAGCAACAGGATTCAGCAACTGAAATCCGCAATAGAATTCAGCAACTGAAATCCGCAATAGAATTCAGCAACTGAAATCCGCAATAGAATTCAGCAACTGAAATCCGCAATAGAATTCCGCAATAGAATTCAGCAACTGAAATCCGAATAAAGACAGTCAAAACTCACTGCACTTTTTTGACAGAAAATAATGTTTCACGCACTTTTTTTATAATTCGTTTCATTTATACGAACATCGTGTATACGTCCGTTTCCATAACATAATTTGTACGAGTCTAGTTTATATATTTCTTAATATTCTCATTCAACAATTAAATAGGATTAAGTTAGAGAATAACTTATATTTTCGAACTTTTTAATCTCCTGTAGTTCGGCATGTTTATACTAATACGAGATTCGTATAAATAACGCACTTATTTAGGAAGTTTTCTGTGGGCCGCTGCACATTCAAATTACCGAGATTTGACTGTAATTCCTGGCCGTAAACAGTGGAAAATGAAGAGATCGAAAGAGAATCAGGTCAAATTTTGATTCAATATGTACACTATAAATCTATCAACGGTATCCTAATGTTACACCTAGAGGAGAAAGAAAGGTACATAGTTTTCCTTTCAGGATTTGTCATGAGAGGCGGTACGTGAGGGTTTTCTTATCTCTATTTTTTTGGAAAATCTTCGTCAATGTACCGACACGATCCTTCACAGAGGTACAAATCGTTGACATGTTAAAAGATAAGGAGAACTTATCATTCATCTACTTCAATTGTTATCCCAGGCAAGGTGAACCTTTTGGGAATTGAAGCGTTGTTGGAAAATATCTTCCGTTTTGATATCGACCCATTACCGAAACGAGTGTCTTCTATGCAAAATCAGAGCCGCTTTTGAGGGTGAGCGATAGGTGCGGTCACACCGGGACCTGCACTCACTGTAATAGATTTAAAAATGTTGTTTTTTGTTTTTTTTATCTCCAATCCAACCTTTTTCCCGTCTAAAACAGTGATTCCCAACGTGGGCGTTAACGCCCTCTGGAGGGTGATGGAATGTTCCAGGGGGGCGGTAGAAGCTACGGGTATAACATGGGATCCTATGGGTTAGATTGCGTTGTTGGGCGATGGGAGAAAAAAATTTTTGAAGAAGGGGGTGAGATGTGTGTGTGTGTGTGTGTGTACACACACACACACACACACACAAAAGTTTGGGTAACTAGTCTAAAATCATGGACGAATAAAAAAAAAAGTTTGCTGCAGATGCACTAAAGGCATGCCCGAGTGGCGTGGGGTTAAAATGCTCGTCTACCACCATGGAGGTTGCCGTCATGTCCCAGGTTCAAACCGGAGACGGATATAGAACAAGACGTTTTCCCTAATGAGCTTGAGGCGACCACCGATAGATGGTCCTTTTATTTCCAACTCAACTCGTAATATCAGATAATTGCGGTATAGCGATATAGACGGAGTTGGGGTGAAGTGAAGTAGATGCATTCAGGGCCGGACTCCAGCAGATGTGAAGGACGGGGCTGCACTGAGCCGCTGAATTTTAGGGGCCGCAAAACGGGATGAAAAGTTATAATGTAGTTATAATGTAGCCAAAAATGGTTTGGCTACATTATAACTTTAAAAAATGACTTTAATTTACGTTTTGACTTAACAAAGGTATAGCTTAAAATATTGTCCAAGACATTTAAGACCTAAAATTCAGATATCTAAAACCTAAAATTCAGACATCCAAGATCTAAAATTCACACATCGAACCCTCTGGCCTAGGGTTTTGACAGAATCTGTTTTAGAGGGCGGCACAGCTGTTTTGCACCTGACCGAAAAATACTTAAGCCCGTCCCTGGGTACACCAAAGGCATTTTTGTTTCTAGTTGTGGATGAAAGTGGCCCAGAGCCCCGAATGAAACTGCGATGAAAATTATCGAAAGGTTTGTCCAATTTTAAAATTGTTTATTTCATCAATTCTGAAACTATTTCTTCCAATAAATTTCAATTTTCTTACATTTTCTCTAGTAAGTTTTGCTATTTCACAAATTTTCTTACATTTTCTCTCATTAATATTGCTATTTCCTAAGTTAACTTACATCTTATCTCATTAATTTTGCTATATACATTTATACATTACTATATCTTACATTTTCTTTCATTATAATTTTGCTATTCCGTACTTTTTCTCTCATTAATTTTGCTATTTCAATCATTTTCTTACATTTTCTCTCATTAAATTTTTTTTCATTCCGAATTTCTTTCATTACATCACAATTTTCTTAGTTCTCAAACAACTTCTTTCATTAAATCTTAATTTTCGGAATAATTTTAACAGTAAATGCAACGCAGCAAAATGTGGTAGTTGGGAAATTTATATGATTTTATTATACAGGCGTCATCTAGCGTAAATATTTATTACTAACCACATTTATATCTCGAAAAATATCAAAAAGGGGTTTTTATTTTCTTTAAATAATAAATAGCATCACTTCTATTAGCAAATGTCATCTAAATTATAGAAATTGAAATTTTCAAAATTCCAATCATCAAATTATATTTAAAGATATTTTAATACTCTTTTTATATTTATTTTAACCTACTTGGATACTTTATAGAGCAGGGGTCTCCAACTCGCTGGCCAAATGTGGTTCTCCGAGCTTCTTGCCATCCCCATTTCATACCGTGCACCGCTCAGGATCTATCGACAATTGTCAATTTTAGCCATTCCCCCTGGAACTGTAGTGAACCCAATGTTGATCGGGGCCAGACCAGGTCCTGGACCACGACTACGTTTCTCTGCCCGGTGACTTGGGTAAGCGCCTCGTGTCGCTGTGGC
Source organism: Pholcus phalangioides (assembly GCF_987345545.1). Lineage (NCBI taxonomy): Eukaryota > Metazoa > Arthropoda > Arachnida > Araneae > Pholcidae > Pholcus > Pholcus phalangioides. The sequence continues at coordinate 52,434,287 of NW_028301601.1, forward strand.
CAGCCTAGGTGCTGCGCCACATCTCCTCTCTCAGGCTGGTGGCCCTAGTGAGCCCTCTACCGTGCCCAAGCTAGGTCCTGGACCACGTCTCCTCTTTCGGACCTGGCGGAATGGTGAGCCCTTCGTGTCGCTGTGGCCAGTCCAGATACTGGACCACATCGCCCCTCTCGACTTAGTGGCTCCAGTGAGCCCTCTTCCGTGTCCAGACCAGGGAGTCCTGTATCACGTCTACTCTTCTCGACTTGGTGAAAAGGGTGACCCCTTCGTGTCGCTGTGGCTAGCCCAGGTCCTGGCCTACATCTCCCCTCTCGGCCTGGCGGCCTCGGTGAGCTAGGATGTCTATGACTGCACATTTTTTTATGTATTTTGCATATTTCACAATTTTTACATGATAGAGCATTTTTCATGATTTTTAGTAGTTTTAAAGCATTTCTTCATAATTTTGACTAATTTTAAGTTATTTTTTATGATATTCACAACATAAGACATATTTTCATATTTTAGAGTATTATTTTGCATAATTTCAGCATAATAATGAGAGCAGTGTTTTTTCCCCCCAAACTTCATTATCTTCAATTGGCAATTTTAAAAATAATTAGCAATTTTACTCACTTTTGACATCGTTTTTGGCAATGATTGGCAATTTTTCGGCGATATTAGCAAGCTATTGGCAATTTTATTTGTGTAGCTTTAGCATCATTTTCGACAATGATTGGCGATTCTTTGCAATCTCTCGCATTTTTCCAGAGGAAATATGGTCAGCCCATTTAGAAAAGAATATTTCTTGGTCTTTACGTCACATTTTTAGTTTTCTGTACGGCACACATGTATTTTTTATGACGCATTTACTGTCGGTTTTTAGGTCATAGAAATCCCAGCCCTAATAATTACTATCGCAGCTCTTCACTTGCAAAAGACATCAAAATTCATTGTGGTGATAATAAATTTATAAATGAAGATGTTTTTTGCTTGAAATCACCATCCAGTACACATGTGAGGTTTTTTACCCTACCTATAAGTAATAAAGCCAACGTTCGTTGTATAACGACCCTCTCCCCCCCCCCATTCCACGGAAAACCGTCGTTATATGGAAATTTTGAAGAAAAAAAAACTTTTAAAGATAATCTCATATATTCGGACGGTAAAAAAAAATCATGTTACAATAGAACATCGATTATCCGAATAACGGTCAACCGAAAGCGTTCTAGTCGGCAAATTCACTGCCTTGAGACGGCTGTGAAGTGGTTAGAACAACAAGTAGAATATTATGCTGTCCAATTGCTGTCTTTAAAACGTTTGCGAGATTTAGCGACAAAAAAAAATACGAGTCTCACTCAGCTCTGAAACAGAAAAAAATTTCGGACTTCTGACTGGAATGTAGGTCTCTTTTAATGAACGTTTTGAACTTGTCAAACTAGGCTAGTCAGTTTTGTGCATGGCCTCCACAAGGGTGGGGCTGACATGGATCCAGCCCTGGTGCCCAGGATGGATAACAACTAATTTAACTTTATCCCAAGTTTCTCAAATCAAATACCTCGGTGTCATAATCTCAGCTGACCTACTTTGGAACAAACATGTTGACTACGTTTACCAGAAGTGTCTTAACAAACTTTTCTTCCTCCTCCAACCTTAACACTCCACTCGGGATAACAGACTACTCTGTTACCAAACTTATATCGCCCCCGTTCTTTCCTACGCCGCTGAAATCTGGGACCCCTACACCTCTAGTAACATAGACAAACACGAATCAATCCAAAATAAATCCACCCGATTCGCTCACGACTGCTGGTCATCTTTCGTTTCCATGTCCGAATTCAAAAACGAACTTCATCTCCTCCCTCTCTCTACTCTTCGTCTCATTTCTCGGTCAACATTATTATATAGAATTTTTCATGGTCAATTCAGCATAGATACTTATGGTATCTTAGCCAAACCATCCTACTTCTCTCGAAGACTCGACCATTGCCCTTAAAATGAAACCTATTTTTTGCTTCCACTCTTTGACTGATTTAAATACAGCTTCTTTCCTCATATCATTGGTGAATGGAACAAACTCCCAAGCTCTATTGTCGAATCCCCCACTATCACTAGTCTTTGTCCAATATCAAACAATATCTTTGTCATTTTCAATCGCATCTTCTTGTATACGCCCCAGGGCCAAAAAAATTGTATAAATATAAATAAATAATAACTATCATTTTTTTTGTTTTTCATGCTAGAAATTAGATAGGGACACGTGAAAAGTTTGATTTGGGGAGCCCGCTAAAGGTGGGAGGGGTCTTGTTCAAGGATGTTGGCACCACATGTTGTTCCCTATGTTATTTGTAAGACGTGGCACACAAAATTTATTACAGTTTTGTGTTTAATATCACTGTTTCTTTGTTTCATATTGCTCCTTTGGCACGGATCCTTTGTTAACCCAGTAGCTTTTATCGTAACCCCTGGACCATTCAATCGCCCACTGGGGGCGATATTGCCAACTTTGGGAAGCACTGGTCCTGAACGTAGAACCTACGACTTGGCTCAAGCGAGCGATGTAACAAAAAGAGAGGGGAAACTGCACTTCTTCACCGCTTCGTTACGTGAATTAAAAAAAATATAGCTCAAAACTTCTATGCGATACAAACAAGCATCAGTGTTATTTATTGCTAGATCTGTAGAAGACAAATCCAACAATATCTTACCCATATACACACTTTGCCAAGATTCACATACAGCGCACCATTTGCAGTTCACAAAAGCCGGTCACATTTTAAATCAGTGGGTTCTTAACCAGGGGATTTTTGGAGTGCCTATGGTGGTGGTGGGGGGGGGGAGAAATTCTATTCACATTATGTGCTGAATATTATGCTGGAAAGAAGTTCGTAGGTGAGACTGCGGCTAGTTGGCACAGTTTGTACTTTTTCATTTTTTTCTGGGGTGTTTTTTTCCTGTAATACTTACACCAAATGTATCCGATGCTGTTGACAGCGGTATTCCTTGGCTACAAATTAGTTATGAAAACATCATTTCAAAATGTATGCTCATTTCGTCAAATCTATTTAAAAACTCGTTAAAAACTGTTCCACCTCACCCCAATGAGGGGGTAAGTTGCCACCACCTCTAGGATAAGTGGGCATAACATGATGATTAATGGGATCTCAGGAATAAACTTATGAGTTGGTAATTACGAAACATTTATATTACAATACAAAAAAAAAAATTATATTTATGTTTAGCACTCAATCTTTTGATAAAGGAAACGAATGTAAAAAAAATAAAAGTTACAAAAAACCAAAAATAACGAGAGTCATCATTTCATAGCTTCATGTCCATAAAGAAAGTAGGGCGATCGCTCACATGAACGGGTGGTTATAATTTTCATACAATTTTGCTGCGGTTATACCAAACTGGTAAGTTGGTACATGACACGTGTTTTAAGCCAACATGCCTCCCTCAGCTGGGATTCCAACATGACACTTTACAAGAAAGGGCAGTCTCACTGTTCCACAAAAGTTTCAAGAAGCATTTCAGCACTTGAATACAAAACGTTATAGACCACTCTGCCCGTCACAACTGTTGAAAATATTTCAGCATATTCATGGGCTTCACAGAACAAAAAAAAAAAATTTTGTGGGGGAAAAAACGACTTTGCTGACAGAAAATCAGGAAATTTGTTGTCCGTCCTCTCTGGAAGCTCCCATCACACTGAAAAAAGAACGGATGATGCAACAACCTCAGGTGGTTTGGCGGTACTGGTACTCAATGCTCTCTATGGTAGAAAAGAGAAGCTGTATGTCAACTTGCCCCCTTACGACAACTAGCCCCGGTCTCCTCACTGCGACAGAAAAACAATGAAATCACCGCAGTTCCTAAATCACCATCTATCACTAGAAACCTCATGATTGATTGAATCACTGCCGTGCCTCATATTCCGCGACCATGATCATCATCTTTTGTGATCGTTACACGATATATTGCATTTACGAGTGTCTCAAAGGACGGAGAAACGACGGAATATAATTATGTTTCCTCAGGCATCCCAAATCTAGTTTTTGTTCCACCCTCGACCCACTTAATTATGATTTCTCCATACGGGACCGTAAACAGATCCGTTCTGAATAAGATCACGTTCATTAACTAGAAATCTTACGCTTGGATCGGTAGAGAAACTTTCTCTTGGTTGTCCCTAAAGAATACGAATTTCCGGATTGTTCGGTGGATTTCATTGGTTGATAGAATTTGTTTCTAGTTGAATTTTTCTCTGTTTGTTTGCGCATAGTAATGGCGGTTTCATTGGCAATTTCGGAATCACGTGCAAGATTTCAGCAGGTCTCAAATGGATTCAGACGTTGGGATTAATAGTTATGAGAGACGGGTATATGACTTTTATTCGGAAAGTTCAGAATGTTTTGATATTCAATACGATAAACAGGTTGGGGTAAATCGAGAAGCTATCCATATTTAGAATAAGACAACCATAAATATTTTTTATGGGCATTGTATAATATTTTGTCATATACTAGCTATAATACCCGGGTTTTTTTCTATACCTGGGATGACTGAAAAAATGACAAATCATTATAAAGGAATAAACTATTAAATTATTTGTATGACATGAATGTCGCTCTCCACTCGTTAATACAAGATATACGGAAGACTGGATGTTGTGAAGATATTTATTATTTGAGATGTTAATTTTTTAAGGAAGGAAAAAACGCATCTCTGCCTCTAGCGGGAGTCGAACCCGGGTCCCTCGATTGCCGGACGAGTGCTCTGACCACTAAGCTACAGAGGAGATAGAGATTTTCCTTCGCTAGAGCGTATATATGCCGACCTGTGCAATGGACTGTGAAACCGATCAGCTAATAGCTCATGGACGACGAGCCACCAGAGGGCTATATATATGACATGAATGTCGCTCTCCACTCGTTAATACAAGATATACGGAAGACTGGATAAATATCTTCACAACATCCAGTCTTCCGTATATCTTGTATTAAATTATTGTATAATACCGACAGGATTAAAGAAGTGACAAAAAATTGTAAAGGCATATGCATGTCTGAAACGCATTGCTAGGGAACCACGGTAACCGATGTAAGCATTCCGAAAGTAATTGTTGAGCCTCAGAAATCATTGTTGCCCGACAGTTTTTCGCCCATTTTGGGCATTTGCCCAGGTCTGACAAACTTTTAAAGTAGCCTATCATTCAAGTCGGGTCCCATTTGGTATATATGTTATTTCACGACGATCGATCTAAAATTGTGTGTGTGTGGTATTGGTACTTGAGGAGGTTGGTACTTGTAAATTTCTGATAATTGTGGTATAGGAATGCCTTCATTTTTTGATTTGGCGGGGGGGGGGGTGTTTATTTGTCCATGTTCATGTTATTTGCATCGTACAATAGAAAATCCTGACACTAATGTTGTTCCCATTGGACTTCCCTACCACTAAACCGTATACATGCACCTCATGAACAGAAATTTCTATCGAATTCACTGTGACATAATTTTTTTGAAGTGAAACTTCTGTAATAACAAAAATGTGAAAATTTTTGAGGGAAAAAAATCCATTACAGAAAGTGGAACACTTTCTTTTTCCTCAAATCCGTAGAATCACTGGTTGTATGATGAAGTTCAGAGAAGCACATAGGTTATGGTAGTGGTGGGAGGGAGGGGCAATAGAGAGATTCTCGGTCGTGTAATGAGGGGGAGGGGGAAGTTGGTTCGAACGCTTCGTGTTGGACAAAGACAGTTTACTACCAACTAATTTTACTTTCCCTACCACCCTTGACGCCACTGGAATTAGAACGTCTTTTTCAGTATGATGGGCGATGCAAACAGTTTGGAAGAAAGGAAAATTGGGTTAGGGTGGAGTGGGGAAGGACTGTTTTCTCACACTCTTCTCGTAGTGCAATGGTTAAACAACCTAGACGATTTGCTGTAGCTGCACCTATGGCAGCGAAAACTTTGCATTGCTATGGGACCCTTTTTTTTTTCTTTTTTTTTTGTGGATCAAGACTGCCGCAGAAAAGGTATTCCAATTGATTGTAATATTATAAAGGAAAAGGCGAAAAAATTTACTCTTCCATAAAGGAAAGAGCTGGTGAAACGTCTATTTCATCAGAACTTTATGCAAGTAGAGGTTGGTTTCATAGTTTTAAGAAAATATTTTAACTACGCAATGTAAAAAATCCCTGACGATCAAGCGTCAACCGACCAGGAGGCAACTACAAAATTTCCAAAGAAATTATAAAAGACATTGTGTCACGTTAGCGAAACAGGTGGGGGAGAAGGGAACAATGATATGGATATAGAAGAAATTCGAACAGCTAATTAATAGCAATTCAGAGGCATTAACCGAAGAGGAATTAATGCGGCTGAGTGACTGCTCCTGAAGCTGCCAGTGAAGAAGATCAAGATAAAGAAGTAGAAGACCACAGTTAACCATGTGTAACATAGCGGAAGGGCTTCTCAAGTTCAAATCAGCAATAGATTATTTTCATGACATAGGTCTTTCTATGGTATGTTCTTTACGTTAGAAAAATTAGTAGAGGAAGCCTTGTCAACATATCGCAACATACTTGATGATATAAAGAAGAAACGGCAAACAGAAATTACAATGTTCTTTCAGAAAACATCTCCACCCTCTTTTACATATCCTTCTAAACCCCTGCGTCACCCTGCTCTTCGCCTGATGTTCAATAAACGAGATATACAAAAAAAAACCCATGGTTTCGGTAATTCGCGGATTTCCGTATTCGCTGTCACCTCCGAAACGTAACTCCCGAGAATACGGGGAGCTGACTGCATTTGATACAGGGGGGGTTGGTAATGTGTCGTTGACCAATTCTACATTCAGACACGATGATTTCCAGCGCCCAAAAAAGAAAATCATTCATATCTAAATTTCGACATGGCAGGCTGTTGACATTCCATGTTGCAGCAGACTGGTACTTCTTCAAACAGAACCACCTACATTTTTAATAAAGAAGCTCATGGTATACAAATTTTATTACGTGAAACCTGTATAAAACGGAAGGTCAAGAGACTGGAATTATTTTCCGTTCTAAACAGATTTCCGTTTCATAGTGGCACGCATAAAAATATATGCAGTGATTTATTTCTATCGTTTACAAAACTTGTTTAGAGAACATCACCTTGAATTCTATAAACCAACGAGTGTTAAACAGAGACACGCATTTCATGTTTGCTGTTTCAAATAACTATACATTTGAAATTTAATATTCAATCCGCTGATAGTTAAACTTCAATATAAAACTTTCTCCTGTATAGCAATAGAATGAACATTAATTTTTTTTTTTAAAAATGAATTTTTTTTTTAGTATAGCGAAACCTCGATATAACGATATTCTGCGGATCAAGAAAAAATATCGTTGTAGAGGGATCGATATATCGAGCGGCAAAATTGTCCTTACGGGTGATCAAATTTATGCTGTTGTTGTTGTTGTCATCTTTGCTACATCGACATTATTAATAGCAACAGAATATGCGCTTTTATGTATTTATTCACCGCAAAAAATTGTAATTGTTTAATTTATTATAAAAAATTCGCTAAAAGATGCATTGGCCGTTGTAAAGAACTTTACCGCATTGCACTTTCATGTCTTACACAGAAAGTAGCAACACCAATAACTTTACCTTTCGTTGATTTTTTAGTGCAAGATGTTGATGTTATCAGATGCCTTCAGAAAAATGAAAACAAGAGGCGAAGTTAAAATTAAATTCAAAACGATTTTGAGCATGATATAAAAAATATCGTTTTGTATAGCGGTTTCAAAAACCTCCTAAAAATACCGTTATAGGAGGATTTATCATAGTAAAGATAATGTGTTATATCGAGTATCGTTGTAGCGAGGTTTTACTGCATTTAAAGTAAAAATTGAGGAATTGCATGAATTAAAAAAAACACGGTGACAATGAGATCAGCAACCAATAACGTTTGTGAATGTTATAAGATTCTACATATTTGTAACACTTTAAATTTTTGCATTTTTACGCCTCCACGAACTTCATTTTTGTGTTCAAATTCTATACGTGTTTCTTGTTGCTGGTGGCCATCTCTACACTGAATGGAAGTCTCTGCAGTAGCCAAAACACGGTATCGCTAATTTGTGAACAATAATTCGGTCTCCCTCTCGTATTTACTCTCTCAAAATGATCTTTTTCCAACAATTAGGAGTGTTTTCTAACAAATGTCCCCATCTCCATCATAAATGAAATGCTAAACAAGCTTTTAATAAGTTTTGAATAGTAAATCCGCTTCCACTCAAGCCCGATCCCCCAGAACCAGTTCAGATAGATAACAAGCATTCGTCGTTTTTCCAAGAAGTGAAAGAGTTATAACAAAATGGGGATCAGAACGACTCAACTTTACAAAAACCTGCACTCGGCCAAAAATTCTTTCCGTTTCAGAAGGTTTTGTATCTACAAATAGACTGAATATGACTTACGTTTCCGCGTTAGACAATTTCCGTCTTAAAGAGGTTTCCTATTATTGAAAAAGCATTAATTAATTATTCACAAGACTATATATTTGTTCCGTCTCATACAGTTTCCGTGTTAGACAGGTTTCACTGTATATGTATCGCAAATCTGGTTTCGCGTTTTCTCGTGTTAAGGAGCACCAAGTAATAGCACGCTTGTATGTACAGGTAGTCTGCCTGGTTCATGCATAGCCCGTGCATATTGTCTTAGTACCATCTCGTGTTCCGAACACCCTCCCTGAGGATGGGTCAACACGATTCAAGGGAGTTAGGATTCACTCCTCAAAAGATCATGTGCCCGCCGCTCTATACTATCTCGATGAAGAGTTTTTTGCAGGTGGTCGAATATCTGGGTCATGCTTTAAAACAAGACTACACGAAAATTAGGATGTTTTCTGCACGAGTGAGATAGCCGCGACAGAAATTTCTATTACAAAACAAAGACTTTACTCCATGCAATTTGAATACAAATTATAGAAAAAAATTCATTACTTACAAAAAAACGACATTTATATTTGTTTGATAGTTCCCATATTTCCACACAAATTTTTTTTAAGACTGTATCTACGTCTTCACAGAGAGCAGCCACGCAACGCAACACACATAAACAGGAAAAATCAGCATCTGCCACTTTCACTTCTGATATGGGAGAGAGATGGCAGCACTTCTCGAACACAAAGCACGCATAATACTCCGCATCAAAAATAAAAAGTCATTGGTCACATGTGCACAACACTTTCCTGTCATGTACTAAGATTAATATAATTCATTAGAAATACCGTAGAGCAGCGGTTCTCAACCTTTTTTGATTCGCGGAGCCCTTTTTGGCGTATAATTTCTATGGCGGAGCCCGTTGACCTATTTTTTCTTATTCAGCAAAATTACTGATTTATTTTTATTATTCTAAAGTAATTATAATTTTTTTTTTTCAAATTACTGTTTTTATTTTATTTTCCTCGAGCGGCCGCGGAGCACCGGTTGAGAGCCGCTGCCCTAGAGTAAGGCACCTGGAATATAACGAGCCGATTCTTATCCATTTATTTTAGAGTGGCAAAACCAGGGGATGTACCACCTTCCGATTCTTAATAAGAATCCGCTTCTTAACTATGGATTTGATCTTTAGTTAAGAATCGAGAGAGAACTTTGCTACCACATTCTTAACTAAGAATCGTTTTTGTTCCATAGTTAAGAACCAAGGCTACCCACTTCTTAGCTTGATTCTTAGTAAACATTTTTTTTCTTCTATGCGAGATAACTTAAATTCTTTCTTTAATAGAAGTTTTCTATGATTCATATTTTAAAAAATGGAAAAAAAAAATTAACAATGCATTTTTATTTCAAAATAAGGAATTCGTCAGACTTTGTAGGAGAGTTGAAAACAGTGTTAGAGTCTATATACAGCACATATATGTTGATAATAGTGATAAAATATCGGATTATTTCAATAAAGTTTGATATATTTTGCTACATTTATCACATTTACCAGTGATTATGCATAATTCTCAAATTTTCAATCCATAAATATCATGATCGATGAGTCGTAAACACAATTTTTTTCATATTATGGGAACTTAATATAACTCATATTATGGAATTATTAAATTCAAATCATATATGATTTGAAATTTTTTATTAGTTTAAAACTTGAGAGAAAATTGAATTTCGCCCACAAAATATGTGAGATAAAGCTTTAATCGGCCGAAATATAATTGTACATAAATTAAAAATCATTATTAACCTGCTGCTGCGTATGTTTTTTTCACATACTTCGGTGTACGTGAAAAAGCCAACATTACAGAAGGGATGACCATTTTTAATATTGGTCTGATCACTATATATTATTTTTATTTGGCCACGAAGCAGCTATGCAATACATGTACAGTACCACGTTCATTTCGCCATGACAATTAATTTAAAGAAACATGAAGCATATTATAAAAATTATTATAAGTCTTGTAATGTTAGCTTCACTTACATACATAATGTAAACACAACGATGATTCATTTATCGCATTAACCAGGGGCGTCGGAAGTGTTTCGAACCTGTGGGTGCCCGTCTTGAGATTCATGTAGGAAATTTCGATTTTGAATCAATTCTGTGGGTGCTCGAACCCGCTCTACAAACTTCCGTGGGTGCTCGAGCACCCACAGCACCCCTGGCTCCGACGCCACTGGCATTAACCATGGTTTGACAATTATGCATAATGACCTACAAATGTGATAGATTCACGGTATATGAGCAAAATTTATCAAACTTACCGAAATGGCCGGTGATTATTTATATAATAACCGCAGCTCTTTATCACTTTCACCATAACATATATAGCATAGCCCCTCTTCATGGAGGGTGGCAGGGATCCATCCAGGGCCGATCCATCCCAGTGAACGTGGGATGAATCTTTGATTCGAATCATATCGGATGATTAAGTATGGATATGTTTGTTTTTTACTGTAACATGTTAAAAAAATATTATGTATTTATCATTTCTTCAAAACCGTATTCACATTTGCTGAAATAATCTCCGCCATTTTTTCAGGCTAGCGTCGCTCTAAAATTTTCTTTTCCTCCTTATCTTGTCAACAACAAGCTGTTGTTAATTTTTAGCTGGGCGCTGATTGGCCAATGGCGAAATTCCCCATAAGGGAAATTTATCGGCCTGTCCATCGTCACGTGACCTTAAGAATAACTTTTAACAATCACATCGTGGTTGCATTCGGAGCTCGATTCTTAACGTGATTCTTACGAACCGATTCTTACGTATGGATGATTGGTTATTAAGAATCAGAAGGTGGTACACCCCCAGTTTTCTGTTTAAAGTGACGTCTAATCGTTAAATAAGAACGGCATAGGGGGCACTTATTGGCGTCACACAAATATGGCGGACGAGCCAGCCTGGGCGTTTCCAGGAGCTCTACCCCAGAAGAATGCTTGCGACGTGCATGTCGTCGCAATAGTTGCAGGCTAAATCTGTAATAAAGTACTTTGCCTTACCAATAGATTTCACGGCTTGGGTACAATTATGGATACGGTTCTCCTTATGAGTGGACATGAGTAATGTATTATCTGATGCTTATTTTGTGTAATGGTAATACTGTTTACTTTTATTTTCCGAAGCCACCCTACATAACCATCGATGAAAGAAAATCGATTATGTTGTTCATATTATCAAAAAGGTTTTAAGAAATATTCAACAAAAATATTAAAATTGCACATAGCATTTGAAAATTCCGCAAAGTAAAATTTTGACGGTTCTAATATAATTTATGAATTGTTATTGTTTTTACAACTGAATGTTACTGGAGTTGTGGTCGGCGCGGACTGCAAAAATAATGTTCTTATTGAATAGAAGACTTACATTCAAACAAGAAGAGTTGAAATTTAGTAAATGATGTCACCAACACACGTATAAAGAACTCCACTGTGCATGAATAAAAATCATTGTGGGTTTCACGACCATGCATTATTACGCCTGTTATATATAATTTGATTTAACGACCGGTACGTTCCCATGTATTTTCTAACTCATCTTGTTATTTGTCATCCAGTCATCTTTTTTGTTCTTCGAGACAAACATAGAAGACTTAGTCCAATACAACGTACAGCTCTGTGGGAAAACTTGTGTTTACAAATGAATGACTAAATTCCGTCCATGTTTTTGAAACTGACCTTAGTTGTGAAGAATTCGATATGATCTGCTTGTTTGGGGCGATAGAGAGACACACGCGATACTCGATGAATATCGGTGTGTGCTCGTTGCGAGTGACTGGCCCTTCCATTTCTCGAGATCTGCATTGAAGATATCGAGCCACGGGATATGAAGGATTTTGAACAAAACATGAGGAGATGTCGTACAACAGCCATTCATAATGAATCTTTTTTTTCAATTAAGGGAATAATATACAGACAATTTGACTTGTGTTGTCTCACTGAAAATATGAGATCGAGATGACAAGTTTACAATGACACTGCTGGGGTGAAATTTTTTGCAGATTGAAAATTCCACTATATATTGCTACTATACTGCGTGAAATTCGGAAGATTTTGATTATGGTCATCAAAATTATATAGCACTTGGTGTCAGAGTAACGAGCAAAATTTTCCAATCTCTTCCCTCTGGGACAACAACGATTGATGATGATGATGCCGATGCTAATGCTATGTTTTGCCGATCCACTGCCCGGTTGACTTCTTACTTTAGGCAAAAGCCTTTTGAAGTTCCTTATACCAAGCTGCTGTTCTGTTTATATTTCTAACTGGTGGATCACGTGATGGCTTCTTATGTTTTGTAGAAAAATTTAATAAAATAAAATGAGTGCTCTCAAGTGCAGTGAGTGAGTGAGTGTTACTTTTTGTGTGCAAAACATTCACCCGCCATCTTTTGAGTTACATAACATTCAATAACTTCTGAAACATCAACGTAGTGTCCTTAAATTCAACTTGAATAGCCATGACTTGAGTGGCACGAAGTCATTCTGAGAGCTTCTCACTATTATCACTCACGCTGACTTTCTAATTTATATATTTCGTTCTTTATCTGTGGCAGTCAAGTAAATTATCTTTGATCATCGGTCGATACTTCATATCCTTTTCCGACACCGCCCAGCCCCTTTACTGGGACAATGACCAAAACTGACGAATGTTGACTGAGCTTGGGTGATGTATGTTTTAAAAGTAAAACAAGAGAAAAAGCATTTCCTATTCTATATTTAATAAAAAGAAGAACATTTTGTTTCTGAATATATCTGTGTGATTATATTGCTCTATTACGTAAAGCTTCTTTAGCGACATCTAGTGAAGATATCTAGTACGTACTTGTAATTCATCTCAGCTAACACAAAAATGATTCATCTATTTCCGATCAAATAATTATTTTGAAAGCAATAAATCGTGAAAAACATTTTTATAATAACGATGAAAATACTTTCGAATTAAAATGCAATATTTTTTAAAAAAATTGTATTTTTATCAGTGATAAGCCTCGTGGGAAATATCGTTAATTTTACCGTTGATCGCCTTCCTTACTTTGGATCCATGTATTATTACTTCATGAATAAGAATACATCAGGAACGCATTTGGTGCTGAGGCTTCATGCGAATATCTTTTATGAGATCAATCTTAGAGATGCCAATAGTGCAATACATTGATGGTCCCCATATTACTCAGCAGGGACCTCCAGACTGGAGTGTTTGACAGGGCCTCTCTATAGTAAATTTTAAAACTTACTCTATAGTAAATTTATAGTTTAAAAAATGACAAGTACCGTCCTGGTCTGAAAGTCATGCCAGCTCCATCCCTGTGTGGGGGGTTCATCAGTTTTGTTTTTTTTCAATGAATATGTATTCGGAATACGATTGTCAAATTAATTCAAATTCTTCTAAGTCAAACTTTCTTTCGCGTGAATAAATGAGACATTCATAGTCACGATACCCTAAATACTCCATCTTTGTCACAAAAGTCTCTGATAATAAATTCCTACTTTGACAATTTAATTCCTTTACAGATTCCTATGTTACCAGAAGTTTAAATTGCCAAAAATATAACTAAAATTGTAAAAAGTTGATTTTTTTTTTTTCTGAAGAGTATCGGAAAAACTAGTTTTGCACTGTGCAGAAAAGTACCGCCAATTCATTGGATGAATCGGAATTTCAAAATTTGATGGAAATGGATCCATATATTCTTGTACACAAAGACTCAGAGATTTACTAGACCTAAAATCTTTCTTAGAGTCATTATGACAGACATAAAAAGAATATAATGTGTAAATAACACATCTAATCACTTTATATTTTTCTCAATATTTTCAACATTATTCACCATCGTCACATAATATCATCATAATTTTCCTTTTACCGTTTAACTTGGTTTTACTGGACCCACTCTACTTCCTCTAGCCCGAAAAAGGCACCGGAAAACTTAAAATGTTTTCTATTATACCCTTCCAAGTCATTTTTTCAGCATACTGATGTTTACGAATTGTTATGGATATGATGTAAGGCTTATATAGGCTGTCAGCTGAGCCTACACTCAGCGGGGACCCTCATGCTACCATCCAATGTTCCGATACTATCGGGCATTCATCATTTAGGAATTCATTTTAATCTTTTCGGACGTACATTTCAAGTCAAGATAAATTACTCATCATCCAAAAAGAACCGCAAGAATTAACAAAAGTGCCAACTTTGTCCCAAAAAATGCACAACATTGTTATAGACAATTATCCTCCACAGGAGTTGACCTTATTAACAGTTGAAAGTTTCGGTCATGTATCAAGAGACTAGCCCTTCTATAGAAGAAATTTACTTCGAAAAACAGAAAAAAAATTATATCAAGACCACTCGAAACAAATTCGGAACTATGATGCTAACGAATTCAAACACCTGAAACCAAATATGAACTGAAAAATTTCAATTATATTGTTTCAAGTTAATTACCGATTCCCCTCCGCATTAACCTGCATGCCGGGAAACATCGACGGAGACCAACATGCTGGGAATAACCATATCTCCAGGCATGCCAAGAAATTCGAGCCACGGATTCCAGAAAATTCTTAAATATCTGGATTCAAAGAGTCGGTTGAATTAACTTTCTTTCTTTCAAACCGAGCCCAATTTCCGTCTAGTCTATCGCCTTGGGCAATTTACTGCCGACTGAGTTTGTTTTCGTGCTGTCATCTACAGGATGTGCATAATTAAAAGTTACTATTTTAAAGTAGCCTACAGGTGAAACCAGTCATCAGAAAATTGTAAAATTTTGTGCAGGACTCTTCATGAAGTGATAGGTGATGAAAATTTGTTTCAGGAGGTAAAAAAATTAGTTGCACATTTCGCCACCTGAGTGTGCTTTTCTAAGAAATGACACATTTAGGCAATTGTTTACAATTTTAACAATTGTTAAACACTTCTACAATTGTTACTGCAATAAAACATGTTCCACATGATGGCCATCATTTTCAGATACCATGTTAAATAGCAAGAGGGCATGTTCCACAACTAACCGAAGTTGTGGAACATGCCCTCTTGCTATTATATATATACCGAAGTGTGCGCTGGGAAATGTTCAGCGCGTGGCGTGAAATCGTGAAATCCTGCCTTTAAGGTCAGGTAAGGTTCTTGGATTATCACGACTTAACCTATCAAATGCGCCCAAAACCAAAAATCGCATGGATTAAGGTCCGGGGATCGGGGAGGCCATAGATTAGGGAAGCGCCGGCTGATGACACGTTCTTCTGTAAAATGTGTTTTATGAACATTCTTAACACACTCACTACAATGTGTGGAGGAGCTCTGTCTTGCATATAGATTGTGTCTGCAAGGCAGCGACGTGCTTACAGAGTCGGAATAATTTCGTTCTGTAACAGCAATGCATATCGCTTCCCGGTGATCGAACATGTATGTCACATTGCCTGTAGAACGTAACTCCTCGTAGAAGTAGGGACCGAGAATAAATGATGCAGTAAATCCGCACCATACCGTCACTTTTGGTGAATGCAACGGATTCTCTAAGATAGTGAGCAGATTTCTGGTTCCCGAATTCGGCAGTTGTGAATATTGACTACACACCATCCAAGTGGAAATGTGCTTCGTCTGTCCACAAGATATTTCAAGGCCATTCTGAAAATCTACCTCAACCAACATATAGAACAGTTGTTCTATAGGTGGTGTTGCCTCAACGCGAGCTAGGAACTGCAGTGAGAACCGGAGTCAAGCGTCATAACTATGTGGAAGCAACCACTGCACAAGTGAAAGTTTGTACCGATAATATTCTGCATGATCTCATGGACAGTTGAACGTGGCCTATGCAATGCCTGTGATACACGCTTGACACTATTACCACGAGAATTTGAAGCTCTGTCTTCTTCCACCTGAATCGAAACCTCCTGTAATTGCCTCTATAAAAACGGGTTTTCTTCCTCGTCCAGGACGAACATCCAACAGTTTCAAATTTCGTTATCATACTCCGGAAGTTTTTAACATTCATTGGGTCTTTCAGAATTTTCTTCCAAGTCCGAATATTTTCGTAGAGCAGTTTCTGCTGAATTGCTGTTTCGGTAAAACAATTTGACCAAGAAAGCGCGATCTCGTAGATAGATAGATAGATAGATAGAACCGCTCACAACCCCGGACTGACGCAAAGCACCTTACTTCCGTTACCTCAAAAGAGGCAGAGTTGTGTCGGAAAAGTTATCAAAAATTTACAGTGGTGGCTCCCCTTGTCCCGTGCTCGCAAGTTTCGAATTACTCGCGTCGTTCTCCCCATGAAGACAGCCATCAACTCAATGCAATACAAGCCATTTGACAAAAATGGGTAACTGAATTGCACGTGTGCCCAGTGGCACATAAGGGCCAGAGACCGTAGCCTGGGATTCCGAAAGAAATGTGGAAAAGACTTGTGGGCAAGAAAGGAGAAGAAGAAGTTGGCATGTTGAAGTGGTAGAGCTTTGAGAATGGTCAAAATACACAATGTATACAAATTACATATATACAGTGCCTCGACTGTGACGGGAAACGAAGAAACAAAACCTCCGTCCACAGTGCTGAGCAGTTTTGTTTGGCTGTCCCATTACAGAATATGCAATATACACACACACACAGAGCCTGCACTGCTTCGGGAATAATCAAACAGAGCCTCCGTTGACAGTGCTGGGCATTCACATTTGAATTATATGCGTACATTATTTACTTTACAAAAATTCCCCTTTTTTATACTAAAGCAGCATTAATTTTCCTATACAAAACCACCATGTAAAATAGGATTGCATAACCTTCTCAGTCCTCGGGCCAGAAATGCTATATGGCTACTCCTGGTGGGCCAGAAACTGGTAGATATAGGGACCGTATGACCCGTACTTTACAAAGCATTACCGACATAATTTCGGCCATCCCGACATTGGTTTAACAAAAATGTCCCATTTTTTTCAAGTATTTTAAATGAAGCTTATATACCATTAACTTGGGGGTGACTTTTGTTTTAAATTTATTTTACTAATTATAAAATTATTTCTTTCAGTAATTCTGAAATAACTTCTTTCAGCCATACTGAAATTATTTATTTTACTAAATCTGAAATTATTTATTTTACTAAATCTGAAATTATTTATTTTACTAAATCTGAAATTATTTATTTTACTAAATCTGAAATTATTTATTTTACTAAATCTGAAATTATTTATTTTACTAAATCTGAAATTATTTCTTTAAGCACTTCCAAAATTATTCATTTCAGTAATTCTGAAATTATTTTTGTCACTGACGACTCAGGTAATGTATCTGATGCACAACATTAACTATAGTTGAATGCGGGAATAATTATTTCTTTTATTTGATCACCTTTCAATGTTTTTCGGCTGTTTCCTAGCAATAATCGGCGGACCACTTCGAAGAACTCTGAGGGTCACATTTGGCCAGCTAGACATTCATTAAACACCCCCTGCAATACATCGATATGACATGAATACATATGTGTATGAATACATCGATAGTTTCGTTTCACACAAGCACCGCCTAGCGGAGAAATCTTATATTGACTGTTTATGTTATTTCTTCTCTTAAAGCATTAGATATTCATATCGATTGTGGTTTTGAATTTTCAAATAATTTTGAACCAAAAAATGTTATTTTATGTGACTGGTTATAGTTCTGAATATTTCATATATTAAATCAATTATTTTAAGGTAATTGAGTATATAATAATAAGACAAATATAATACGCAGTAGATTAATTGTTACACGTGACAATTGAACACTCATTTCCGTAAAATCACAAAATACTGACGGGAATGCGATCCAATATACGGTGTCTAGGTTGAGTTTGTACTCGTCGCGCTACCCACATCAACAGGATCTAAAACAACCCGTCATTCAAACATCAGACACCACGTTAGCTTGTGAAAACTACAAACTCGGTCAGAACGATACCTTAGTTGTAACGTCAATAATTGCAGCCCGAGCTGATTGGCGTAAAGAATAAAAAATGAACCTTGTTTACGTTCGATGATAAGGCAACCATCTCTGATATAAAGTCACATTTTTTTGTCGGTTTTGATTCCGTTTTTACGATGCTTTCCCGAAGAATACAATTCAGAGAACTGGAGCTCAGCTCTGTTTCTATAGGTGTGGGAAATTCAAATCTGAAAATATAAATTTAATATCAGGCACAGTTTTTTAGTTATTCAACAATTTATGTCTAATTTAGCAGCAGTTATAAGCTATTACAACCTGACACCTAAATTAGCTAAAATTATTGAGTATAATAAGCAAGGGCAGTGTTTCTAAGTGGGTCGCGAACCTTGGTTAGATGGTGATATTTGTCTGTGCGCCTATTTATGCTTTGAAGTAGTTACTTCATGAGTGAAAATGTCTACTGAACTTTCTGGGAAGCCGCATGTGGAATCATGAATGGGACGAGGGAGCCCGCGGGTTACATAAGTTTGAGAACCATTTACATAGGGGAACAAATTTTTCTTCCTTATTTTGAAAATTACAATGACATTCTGGATTGATGTTTGGGACTTTGAAATTGAAATGCGAGCTGCGGGAGTAGAGACTCGAATTATAGATACCTCAAAATTTAGTCTCAAGGAAGTTTTTCATATTGGGACTTTCTGTTACATTGCCTATGCGAATATGACTAGAGAGTCATAAGATATTTTGAAATATATGCTCGAATTAGTAAAATAGAATGGGAGCACAAATAGAAAATATGCGGTGATTTGAAAGTAGATAGATAGATAGAATCTCTCACAACCCCGGAGCGATGCAAAGCACCTTGCTTCCGTTACCTCAAAAGAGGCAGAGTTGTGTCGGAAATGTTAGTAAAAATTTATAGTGGTGACTCCCCCTTTGCCGGGTCGCAAGTATCGGATCACTCGCATCGTTCTCCCCATGAAGACAGCCATCAACTCGATGCAACGTACAAGCCATTTGACTTAAATGTATAGCTGAACCCAATGACTAGGGCGAAAAATTGCACGTGCGCCCAGTGGCACATAAGGGCCGGAGACCGCAGCCACGGATTTAAAAGAAGTGTGGAAAAGACTTGCGGGACAAGTAAGAAGATGTTGGCATGTTGAAGTGCGAGAGATTTGAGAATGGTCTAAGTACACAAAATATATATACAGCACCTCCATTGTGACGGGAAGCAAAGCCTCCGTCCACAGTGCGGGACAGTTTTGTTTCCTTTTCCTTTTAGGGAATATGCGATATAAACACACAGAGCCTCCATTGCGACGGGAATAATCAAACAGATCCTCCGTTGACAGTGTTGGACATTCACATTTGAATTGCACGCATATATTATTTACATTACAAAAATTTCCCTTTTTATACTATTGGGAATGCACATAAACATTATTATTAAGGTAATATTGGGTACAAATAACACCATGAGCTCATACAAATATTCAAGGTTACTGATTTGAAAGTAGTTTCCATGATATTAGGTATATAATACTACACCAATACTAAATCTTCTCCTCCTAACCAGATCCTGATCCGCCACTCTATCTCCATGGAGAGATTTTTGCAGGTTGTCGAAGACCTGGGTCACTCTGGAAAAAAAAGACTACACCAAAATTTGGATATTTTCTGCTTCAGGGGGATAGCCGTGACAGAGAAACTTCCATTACAAAAAGAAGATTTTGCCTCAGCGTGAATGGAAAGTGGGAGAAAAATAAATGCACAATGAGAAATTGGTAGCTAGTGATGGTGTCCTTTGAAATTTTTCAAAGGGTAATAATAAAATAATAATAATATATTGCATAATTCCCTAAAAGAATGACTAAGGATTATGAAAATTTATTAAAACTTATTCAAAGGGAAAAAATACAAATTATGGAAAATTACCTCACTCGAAAAATATATATATTTGTATTTATTTTTCATTGTTTCCACATTTCCACACGAAATTTTTCAGCACTGCATCTACGTCTTTGCAGAGATCAGCACGAAACGCAACACTTACATAAACAAGAAGTATCAGGCATATATGTAGTATATGTATAGTTCGCCGTGGTCGACAGAGGGACTGTATGGCCCAGCCCTAGCTTCTCGAGCGAGAGGAGGGCGTCTTGTACTCAAAGACACCCCCCACCATCTTCGGCTCCCTTCGAGCCCGCCCTTGAGGGCACCCGCAGACCCCTCTCGGCTCTCGTCGAATAGGTTTTTTTTCACTTCCGATATGGAAGAGAAATAGCAGCACTTCTCGACCACGAAACTCACATAGTACTCCGACATAAAAAAAAAGTCATAAAGAAAAGCATCAGCTCTGCCCCTCTGGACCCTAACGCATATTGGTGGGATCAGAGACGTACACGAGGAGGGGGGGCATAGGGAGCTCTCGTGCCCCCCTCCCACGATCAAAAATTTATTTTTTAATGTAAAAAAAATATTTTTTAAATTGAAATTTCCGAAGAAAATACCTTTATATGTTATTATAAAATCAATTTCTGTTTTTTTTTCAATTTCAATGTTATTTGAAGGCTATGAACTCAAAATTTATCTTTAATAAAGTCATTGCGACCCACCCTCTAAGCCCGTGTCCGGAAAATTCACCGCCGGAAAATTCACCGCTAGGAAAATTCACGGACAACAAATGCGAGTCAGCGTGGGAGTGACCTAGTGAGTATGTGAGTGAGTGAGTGAGTGACCTAATGAGTGAGTGAGTGAGTGACCTAATGAGTATGTGAGTGAGTGACCTAATGAGTATGTGAGTGAGTGAGTGACCTAGTGAGTATGTGAGTGAGTGAGTGACCTAGTGAGTATGTGAGTGAGTGACCTAGTGAGTATGTGAGTGAGTGACCTAGTGAGTATGTAAGTGAGTGAGTGACCTAGTTAGTATGTGAGTGATTAAGTGATTGAGCGAGTGACCTAGTGAGTGAGGGAATGAGTGAATTAGTTCGTTTTAACCTAGTAGTGTCACAAATGATTAAAAAATCTGATTGTTCTATTTATATTGTATATGTTACAATATCGACCTAATGACATATTTATAGCTTCAGCGGTTTCGGCTCGGTGTGATTTCAACATATGACCCCCCTCCATTATTGAACCCCCCTTAGGAGTCGAATATGGAAAAACCTTTCTTAGTTCACGTCGTGAAACAAAACTATTCACAAAATTTTATATTTATAGCTTTATAGGTTTTGGCTTGGCGATGATGAATCAGTGTCAAGACATGTTATTTTATATGCAGTATACAGATGTAGACACGCACTAAAACGGGATTTCTGAAAGTTCATCACCCATGGGGATCATGAGGTGTTAAAGTGGTAGAGGGGGGCATCATCGCTGAGTAAATCTGAGGCAGAATCCACACCAGTGAAGTCGCTGGTAACAGCTAGTTCATCAAAAATAATCCATTGGTTACTGATGATCAACAATGTTTTTTATAACATCTAAAGTGATAACAGGAGATGACTTTGGACATTTAGGGGGTTAATTCATCGTATCAACATACTTTATTATCTTTGACTATGAGATGTAATGTATAACGTTCGCATATTTTTGAAAATAACCTAAACGGGATTGCTACATCCGGAAATGTAGCAATTGCAATGGTGTTGTTTGAAATGTTGGGCATAAACGATACATCTGCCAAGCAATATGAACAGAGGCCTCAACTCCAAACATAAAAAGTGGCCACCACCACCATTTTTTCGAACGGATCGAGCAACGGTAAATGCCTATGTTTCGTCCTCGGTGACTACCATTGATTGTATTTCACAATCATGAACGGTTGTTTTTTTCGGCATTTGACAATCGTTTTGCTTTTACCAATGGGTAAACACCATGAATATTTGAGGCAATTATAACAACACTATTGTCATTCGACCTAACTAATAAAAACTTGGGGTTTTTTTTTTGCCTCATCAAACTTGTATTAAAAAATACTCCACTTTCTCCTCTTCTTATAAGAACTCAAGTCGTCTAAAGCTGTGGTTCTCAACCTTTTTTTGTCCATGGCCCCCTTTCAACCATTTCTCATTCCTGCGCCCCCCCCCCCTCTAGCGAACATGAATAGTTTCTACTCCCCCCCCCCCTTCCCGTTTTTCCATTAGAAGATAGTTATTCAAAAATTATCTGAAGTATAAATATGTTTGAAATCAATTTGATTAATTTTTAATTTATGAAAATAACTAAAGAGCAAAATAAACGTAATAGAATACAGTAAAAAAAATAGAATAAACTATTTTCAATCAATGTAAATTCTGCGCTTGAAGACGGCACAGTGTCATCAAGTTACTGTACTGGATGAAATTTGTATTATTTCAAATTAGTTTATTTTTGTGTAAATAGTCATGGTTTCATTGAGAAAATGCCAGTTGTGGCTTCCAAAATACGCATTCTTATAGTGATAAAAATCACAAAAAGTGGTAGCAAGCAGTTTTATTAATTTTATTCTCTTCATAGAAGTAGTAATGAGGGAGTAGCCACGCAAATGAATCGACAGTTGAAAAGTTGAACCTTTCACATCATGTTCACCAATAATACATGTATCAACGATATAGGTTCATATTGTAGTCCTACTATGAATTTGAAAAAACGAACTAAAACACGTGTGAAAAAATTTTAAATATTTGTATGAAACATTCATTCCAGAGAAATCATGTACGCAGTCAGGGCCGGATTAACCATTAAGCAAAATAAGCACGTGCTTAGGGCATCGGTACTGAAGGGGCACCACAAAAAGATATCAAACGGTATTTTTTTTTGTAATGTAAAAAATTTTTTCAACATTGATCATCCGATAGAAGATCCTAAAATTTAAAGAACACTTGATTGTACAGTTGCAGATCGTTATCACAAGGTGCAAAAGATGGGGAAACTAATAATATTGCAAACTAGACCACATTATTTTGCTGAGTTTTTTGATTAGCTTTTCACAATTTTCATAAAGTACGCCCAGGGCTGTCTTAACATTATCATACGCTCACATACAAAGAGATTTTTCTGAGAGAGGCGCCTACTACCTAGCTAAAAATTCCTACCTACATATTTGCATATTTACTCTTGAAAATCGGAACCAGATCTAATTGTCACTTGGCACCCCGGTGCCAGAAGTGCCCAGATGGGTCCATGCAGTAAATCAAGCTCTACAGAATAAGGACATGATTTTCGTGAGTTATTAATGGATGAACTGTATAGTTTGATCCATAGATGTAATATAAATGCTACCAGGTGTAAATTACAAACTTGAGAATGTATCTAAAAAGAAAAAATACCCAATATATAACGGTAATTATGCGAGTAATGTAATTATATGGAAGCGAAATAAATGTATTAATAGGAGCAAGAAATAAACTATGCGATTAAATAAGTTCAATAGTAATTAATATGAGACTTAATTAACAAAACCATTCACAGATAAGAATAGTCTTATTTACATTATATCTTCAAAAGACCTATATAATACCTTTCTATAATATTTACATGTGAATCCCAGATGTTTAAAAATAGTTGGTTTAACGCTAAAAACAGAAAATTTCCCAAACAATATAGCTTTTTTATAGAAAAAAAAAATTGCTTAAGATACAGCATAACCAACTACAGATTTAACTACCGCACGGCTACTGTCAGAAATATGTACTTCCTGACATTTTACGCACATCTGTATGCAGGTATCTGCAAATATTGACCATGTCCATGGCCTAGCAGCACATAAATTGAATGATGTCACTAATATAGACTCTTCTTCACGCGGCGTGGCGTTCCGAAATTATTGGGTAATTATAGATGGCATAGGAAATAACAGATGGCGTTAACAAAAACGCAACTCGGCTATTTGACTGATAAACATGTAGCTCATTTAGTACAGGCTTATCCTTTTTAGCTTTCCGGGTACTTAAATTTTAAATTTCTACCGTTACAGCAACAATAAAACAAATTCAGACAGCCCTTAGACTACTTAAAACGTCTCATGTCTAAGTCTTTCCCAGTTTTATCAATTGCATGCCGTAATGATTCCTAGAGATTCATTGACAATGACCTTCATTAATTGGACCGGATCAAAAGTCACCAAACACAAAACCATCTCCAAAAATATGAATCATAACAATGCTATACAAACAATCCCTAAATTGTGTCGCATCGCTTCCCACAGAACAGAAACATACTGGTTAATTTTACTTGTCGCTTTACACGCCATTCCGAACAATACGCGGTCGTTTCCAACAAACGGTCTCTTAATTAAAAAATATTGTGACGTGATACTCCAGCGTGTTTGGTTTCCACTTGACTCGGCGGATAATAGCGTTACGTGGGAAAAAAAATAAAAAGAAGCGAACAAACACCGCTATGGTTCAAAACTGAAACGTGGTTAACCCGAAATGTTTTATCTCCGCTAAACGAATATTCCGAGCACGTGATGTGCCATTACGAGGTGTTCCACGGTTATTTGAAGGCTATGAACTCAAAAAATTTATCTTTAATAAATTCATTGCGACTCACCCTCTAAGCCTTATAATGATAAATCACATAAAGGCCCTTGGCCCATGGGCCAAATATGGCCCTGGGGTTATCTGATGCGACCTGCCCTCCTCCTCAAACCTAATTTTGTAAAAATGTACTAAGTGACACATTTACAGATCGCTTAAGTGTCCCGGGACACAGTTCCGGAACACTTAAGTGAACCGTGACACAGTTCCAGAACACTTAAGTGATCCGTGACAAATTTAGAAATCCCTTGAGTGACATGTGACGTAGTTTTAGAACACTTAAGTGGCCTCCAGTGCGGTTCTACATCACTCAAGTTACCCACGGCACATTCTCAGATTATTTAAGTGGTCCGCGGCGCGCAGTGATGCGTGGCACAGTTCCAGAACACTTAAGTGGGCCCGGACACTTTTCCAGATCACTTGGATTCCCGAAAAATTTAGAGATCACCAAAGTGGCTCTGTAGGGGACTTACCAATAGGGGGAATGTTACTTCAAGTGCCCACAAGCTATCGAAAGATTTTTCTCGTTTTTGGCTCACCGAGTAAGATGCCATTAAGAATATTTCATATTTTCATAAAGGGTGGTTGATGACGTTAGCATTATCCGAAGCCCCCCCCCCTTCCTTGTCATCAAAAGTCAGGAAATCGGAAACCACCTCCTTCCCCCCCCCCATCGATGATGACGTAATACTTGACGGGCCCCTAACGAAATTCTTGGGCATCACCCAAGATGGAAGACCCCCCAACTTCATAACCCATACCAAAAATACAATAATTTCTGACAATCTCTTGCAAATCTATAATCCAACCTGAGGGACAAAGTTTTTATGTATAAATGAATCATACAAATACAAATACAACGTCACAACAGGCAAATTGCCCAACGAGTTGGCTGACTTAAGAACATCATGGATCCCCGAGCCATTTTTTGGAGGCCCTACCGACTACTGCTACACCACACATGCAACCCCCCCCCCCCCGCGGTACCCCCAACGAATCGGTACATGCGGGAATGTGACGTGTACGTGTAATGAAACCTGACGTGAAGTTTTTTGTTTCTCTGTAATGCTTGTTATGTGTAGTGCTGCCATCTGCCACCAGTTTTTCTAACTATGAGTGAAGTGTTATGATTGAATGATTTATCGTTGTAGGACTGTTGTTCTCTGTGGCGAGACTTTTAACGGGGAGATCGGCTCGCATTTGCGCCTTGAAGTTGGAAACCACAGAAAACCCAACTTCAGCCGACCACCACTGTGGGGTTCGAACCCGGATCCTTCGCATCGCGAGTCTGTCACTACATCCGGCATCGCATACACGTCCGAAATGTAAATAATTGTCGTTAAACACGATCAATGCTAACAGCATATATAGCACACGCATATGCTAACAGCATATATAGCACACGCATATGCTAACAGCATATATATAGCATACGACAAGCATACGCTGCATATATAGCATACGAGAAGCATACGCTGCATATATAGCACACGCATATGCTACAAGTATACGCTGCATATATAGCACACGCATATGCTACAAGTATACGCTGCATATATAGCACACGCATATGCTACAAGTATACGCTGCATATATAGCACACGCATATGCTACAAGTATACGCTGCATATATAGCACACGCATATGCTACAAGTATACGCTGCATATATAGCACACGCATATGCTACAAGTATACGCTGCATATGCTACAAGCATACGCTGCATGTATAGCACACGCATATGATAACAGCATATGCTACAAGCATACGCTGCATATATAGCACACGCATATGCTAACAGCATATTTTTAATTGCATACGCATATGCTAACAGCATATTTTTAATAGCATACGCATATGCTAACAGCATATTTTTTAATAGCACACGCATATGCTAACAGCATATTTTTAATAGCACCCTTTGAGCAGTAACTGTATTTGGGCAGTAACTTTGATTTGTTCTGGAATATTCTTTCACATTAATTTGCAATTTTTGAGCAATTCGAAAAAATAGTCAGTTATCATCAGAGAGTTCCATTTAATTTCAATCAAAGCAAGACGCATTAAACTATCATTTTTGAAGACTACTCCTCATCCTCATGAGCTTGATCACCAACGAAATGTGAAACATGCGATATGCGAAAATTCCAATTGTTTTTATTCAAATCCGTCGTGAGGCAATTCCAGTAACGAAAGCCGTTTCTTGCATTTTTATCGATAAACTTAAACACATGTACATGGGAAATGTCACGATTACGTACCGAATATTTGTGAATTTCTAATGAACACGGAAGAATTCACGAGGAAAATATGCGTCATTTCTAATGTGCATAAGAAAATGCTTTGCCTTGAATTACCATATTGACTCTCTGGTAATGCGAGGAAATACGTTTGTGCATAACGTATGTACGTACTTTTAAATGTTGGATTCTGGTGGGAAAAAAGAAATTGTGCCGACGATGTTCTTTCTCAATTTTGAGACTCCGGGAAATGCCAAGAACGGTTTTGCATATTTAAAACTGTTCTGAGGGTTCCGTACAACAATTTCTATGAATATAGTTGCCGAACATTCAACATTCAGATGTGTTCTGTTCTTTTCTTGTAGCCCCTGATTCTGTTGCTTTCATGTGAGATATGATGAATTGTGTGTATTTTCCAGCCCGATACGACACAAAAAATTCCGCCTCATACAATATACAATCAACAGGTTTCGCGGGAATCATGTTGCCGTTTCCAAGGTTTTGGTTACAGCTAACGGAGAAGAGACGTATCTCGGAGACAACAGTGTTTAATGGCATATTGCCATAGTGCTAAACAAACATAGTAGCTGGAAATGTTTCACTCAATTCATTTTCCCGCTATATGTGTGATTCTAGATTTCCTTTTAATATTATAGTCTCTATATTGATTTTTATCTCCAAGCCGTTTGCTGTTCTGCGAATTATGCAGCATATTATTTTTGCCCGCTAACGGGGAGTGTCCGCTGTTGGGGAGGTACGACATACAGTAGAAGCTTGTTTATACGACTTTGACATTTATACTACTGTTTGGCGTCGGTCGTAATTGATTCCTATTTGTTACTGTGTGTAAAAATGATACACTGGTGGTTATGCATAACCATCAATCGTCTCGATTAAGAGAGTTTCATTAAATTTCACTATATATTTATCACTTTTACCGGTAATTATGCATAATTTCCAAGTCTGATAAATATGAAAAAAATTATAATATTTTTATTATTTCATTAAACCAATTAATTATTTTTCCCGCACGTTCACTACATATATTTTTTAATAAAAATTAAAATAAGTGTGAAGAAGAAATAAGAACGTGTTCATATATCAACATTATCAGTTATGTTGTCTTTCTTCACACGTATCAACATGTGCAAACAAAACCCAACATTACCATTCGGAATCGGCACCCTTGGACCATAGTTATGTTCAGCTAATCAAGTAATTAATTGACGGATTATCATATTTACTAATACGAGATTTTGATTATACATAATCACCGTTGAATATGAGAAATTTATGAACAAAACATAAAAACCTGATTTGTGAACTAAAATTCACAAATTAGAGTTTAGAAAAAAAAATTAGAGTTTGACTGATTTCACTGTCCGCTAACGGGGAGTAAAATACATTAAACCCTATTCCGTGGTACCGAACATGAGGAAACCGTCCGTTAACGGGAGGTGTCCGCTAACGGGAAGTGTCCGTTAAGGTAGGTTCCCACTATAGAGGGTTATTCCATAATTATTCCCCTTGCTGCATTTTACTGGATAACCGTTGATCGTCGAGGTATACGATACTTCCAATCAGAAAAAACATCCAGATAACGCGTGAACCTCAGGTATACGTCATTCATGTTTCAAAGCGTTTTGTTTTAATATTAAAATAAAATAAATGTAACTTTTTAGACGGGAGCCCTGTGGTCATTAACAAGATTAGAAAGTTGCTGCCCTGTGTCTCCTGAGACCAACAAAAGAAATTCCACGTTTCTAATTGCAATATTCATTGAGTGAATATTAAATGTATTCAATTCGAATTAAAAAAAGTGAAGGAAAATTGGGAAAGAACGGCAAAAACCAACGGGAAACACTTCTTTTTACTCTTATGCTGTTTTTTCCAAATTTTCCTTTCAATCTTTGAATTAAAATATCGCAACAAATGCGGCCGAGCGCTCGAGTGACGTGGTGGTAAGATGCTCGTCTACCGCCGTGAACGTTGCTGTCACGGTCCCGGGTCCGAACCCGGTGGAAGGATATAGATAAGATATTTCCCCTAACGAACCTGGGGCGACCTCCACAATAGACAGCGCCTTCATTTCCAGCCCATCTCATTAACGGCAGTAAATTGCAATATAGCGATACGGCCAGAGTTGACGTTTTTTGCCAGTCCCCGAACTGGTTTACAACTACTTTCACCGGTACGCATCTTTAAAATTTTGAATAATGCTGTTCTAAACTGTAAGTTCCTTCTGCGGGGTTTTCTGTATTTTCGCCACGTTGCGATAGTAAGACCCGGTGTTGCCGCGCGCCACGGCCACACGGGGCACTTTCGTGAGCGGCTAAGTCCCAGATGAAAGGGTGAGGAAAACATTTTATTGACCAAAAACAATTAGGGAATATTACTCCAGCCCGCTCTGTGGAAGGCGCCAAATCGGAGGTCAAGGGGCGAAAAAAATTGTAACAAAATATATATATTGGCTAACTGTAAGAGCTAAACGCGAGGGCTGATTGCTCCACGGAGGCTTGCCGGGATTGAGATTCAGTTAATTGAATTTTCAGCTTCCAAAATCTCTATACGGTAAGATAATCAAGACGCAAAAAGCTTCTCTATTAGCGTCATCTGGTGATCAATTTAGCCTCTGCGTCTATATAATCATTTCTAACGACTTACCATGTTAACATTATAAATTTTCTTGTTATAATTCATGATAAATGTTTTGAACGATAACTTACGGTATGAAACATTTATATATATATATCATGAAAAATTTTACGAAGGAAAGTTAATCATATTTAATTTCAGTATTGCATTACAAATGCTTCTCGGATTTTATTTGCACATATAGCTAGAGTAATGCAGTCAATTGGTCACTGCTCTTGAAGAAACCCCTCCTTCAAAATTCATTGAATGGATTTAATAACTATACTGTCTATCAAAACTTATTTTTGTAAATTTCGTAAAATTCATTGAATATATAAAAAATATTAAAATATTTTGTAAAAATTAAAAAAAAATGTTCCGACCATTTCCTATGGGTTTCATAACAAGAAACTTGAAACAATTTCTATGGTTTTTTTTTTTCCAGCATTTCGTTGTGGACTTTGAGTAAACAGACTACATATAAAGTTTAGATTCGCTAAAGTTGGACGCAGTTTGAAGAGGGAAAAAAATACAGTATGAGTTCCATTTGTATTAAAAAGAATTGTCCTGAAAAAACAACTTATATATATACCAGAGGAGAGATAAAAATGTGTGTATTTTTCTTTTGGAGTTTGTTCACGAGTGGGTTTTTCTTCTTGAATCAATGTCTTTTCTTCCTTGTGTCCAAAGGGTTTGCCAAAGAAAAATAACCTTTTTTTCGGGATGTGAAACAACAACAAAAAAAAATGATTGTAATTATTTTCTTCATCTCTAAAATGGGAAATCACATTTGAGCCGGATTTCCTGAAGATGGATCCGGGGCCGCTTTAAGAGTATAATGCCCCTCCTCCCCCCCAAGCAAGTGCTTTTTCTGAAGCCCTACCAAGGAAATTCTCGAAAAATTTAACTCATTTTTCTGAGGCCCCCTCTTCTCTTGAGGACCCCGGGACGTGCCCATGCGTTAAGACGGCACTAGATACATCTACTCTCAGTCTTCTCTTGCTTTTCGTTAAAAAATTCAGAGTAAAAAAAATATTAGGTGTTATTAAAAACGAACTAAAATTATTGCTCGACTTTGTCTGCTCCTGAAAAAAAAAATGGGTCTTTGACTGCAAACGTTTGGCTGCAGGATGTTTGCTGCATTTAAAACAGCTCCATCACCAAAAAGAACTGCGCCGCCTCCAGTGGTAAAGTTTGAAAGCTCTCAAATCCAACAGCGATGAAACATCGGTCATATTCAGCGGGTAGAGAACCCGTTCACCCACGTCCCCGTTTCGACCATATTCTCTTCTAATGGCCTCCTTGTTTTATCCACCAGCCGCTCTTCACCTTCCCCATCCGGAAACGAGACACTTTCCTCTTTATAAGCTGACTTTTTCAAATATATTTATGATGAACAAAACTTTTATAGATGAAATGGTCGATCTCTGGACCGCCAGGGCTAGAATCTTTGTGGAGTTCTATACAGGGATGTCTTAGAACCATTGAACTACGGTAATTTCCGAAATTTAAGCTGTAGTTTTGTCCAATGCCCGTTGATTTGTCAAGACAAGTCAAAAAAGTTCAAGATTTTCCAACCAGGTGGAATTTTGGTCGTTATAATCGTGTGCCGCATGCCCTTGATTTAGTATAACTACACACTTTTTCCATCGTTCTATCTTCATCCGTTCAAAAATTATGTCCACTTTAAGGTTTGTATGGCCACTATTATGATTTTATATACTATTAACACTATTTATATTTACCGCTATATATTTTATACTATTTACCATAATTATGATCAGGGGTCATTCAAGTATTACGTCAGCATCGAGGAGGGGGGGTTCGGATTTGCTGACTTTTGATGACAAGAGGGGAGGGAGAGTTTAAAGGTTGCTTACGTCATCAACCACCCTTTTTTGAAGATATGAAATATTCTAAGCTGCTGACGAAATTTTGCTGACGAGGGGGGTAAGGGGGGGTCAGTGTTTTGCTGACAAGGGGGGAGGAAGTCAAAAATGACTAAAAATCTGCTTATGTAATACTTGAATGGCCCCTTACTTTTAAGATTTCGTATGCAGTTACATACGCGCAGCTTCTTACAATCATTTTCTACCTCCAAGAATCGTTTTGGGATGACCGGGAGCAAAAAGGATGGTATTTCAGATTATTCATAACGCTGGAAATTTCACATGTTCTTGGATTATTCCTGTAATATGGTGAACAAAATCAGTATCTTAGTGGTATAACAAAACGCGAGATGATAAAAAAAGGTTAGAGTGCCACCTGGTGGAATATTTAGGACCTTTGTGTGCTATTTAAATTCAAATCAAGAAATAGATCAAAAATTTTAACTACTAGGTCACAGAAATCTATCACCTAGAATAAAAAATATATTTGGTTATAAATAATGTATATATGACTATATCGAAAATATTAGTACACCTATAAGTCAGGTAGGACAATAGCCGATAGTTTGCGTATTATGTTATGTCTTTGCTTCATTTAAACCAGTAATTCTTATAAATTCGTATATGAATTTGGAAGCTAGTGTAGCCATAGGATTGACTAGTCGCAACGATTTTTGCTTCGTCAATGGCGTTATTTCGAATCGTGTTTCATGACGTGTGTTTTCGCCTAATAATTACGAGTTTTTGCGTATCGTAAAGGATCCAACGGTCTTCTCACTTCAATGGATAGCGGTTGTCTTCTGAAATCTTTTTCCGCAGTTTTTTTTTTGGTCGTAGGGTCTTGTCTAGGGTAAAAACCTGGCGATAGATGTGGCTTGTCAGGGTTAAGTTCTCCGACTTTTACAACTGTGTAATGCCACTCTGCTGTGTCTATTCAAATCCCGTTGATAGGGCCCAAATTTTGGGACTTCGCAGGCTTGCGGAAAATGCTCACGATGGCAAAGGGAGAGACCTCGAAACCTTTGAGAAAAATTTCTTTCCCTGGATTCGAGATCAATATGATGCAGGCAATGATGGTTTTGTTGAAGACTGTGAAGTTACCAGAAGTTATTGGGGACGACGACATTTCAGTGTATGTCGAGTATCTGGTAGAGCCACTGAATGATGAAATATGTCGTAACCTAGTAATTGGAACTCAGATTTTTTAATAATTTGGATGGTTTTGATTGTAAACTAAACTGGCTAGTTGTTTCAAAAAAAGCTTTTGCTTTGAAAAAGATGGTAAATTGCCAGTAATTAATAAAAAAAGTACTCATAAAGCAAAATATGTTAACAAAGGTCAAAATGTTTTGGAGATGAAAATATAGTGTTACCTTTGTTCCAAATTCAAATTGTGATACTAATTGTTGCTATTTGGTGTGTGTCATGGTCAAACCTCATTAGTCACTAACGGTTGTGCCTATCTCGAAATATTTGCCGAAATACTGGTAAATATTTCGTCGTCTTTTGGACAAAGTTGCACTCAATTGACTGAAAAAGGAAATCAGGAAAGAAATCAAAGGATTCGTCAACGAGAGCTTCTCGAACATCGTTGAAGAGGCCACTGCGAGTGAAGGTGAATTGGTCTTCACTGATGCTGAGATAGCGGAAATGCTTGGTGAAACTTATGAGGGTCAATTCAAGTCTAACAATAATCAACCGAATGGCACTCAGAAGGGCACACCTGAACATGATTGAAGAATTTCTCAACACACCACGTCATCAGAGTCTTAGTGGATTTCAAGATTCAGAGCTAACAACTATGGAGGAGGTTAGAGAACTTATTAACAAGCTCTCGATCAAGAAAGCCTCTGGCCTGGACGACATCTCCTATCTTTCTCTCAAATATCTGTCCTTATGTCTCTCACCAACATTTTTAATGGTTTGGTAAAACTTTTCACTTCCCGAAAGTATGGAAACTTTTAGTAATCAAACCTATCCACAAATCTGGCTCTAACCCTTCCATAGCCAAAAATTTTCCACCGATCAGCCTTCTGAGCAAAATCTATCTAGGCTTTTTGAACGTGCCCTTCTCACACGATTCAATAACTATCTCGACCCCTCTAATTTCCTTCGTCCTGAGCAACATGGACTCGGAAGAAATCAGTCCTGTGTCATATAGCTACATCGAGTCGTAGAATTCGCAATAAAAGTCTTCAACCATAAGGAATTCACCTGCGCAATGTGCTTGGACATTAGCAAAGCGTTTGACAAAACGAATCACTTAACTCTGTTGGCCAAGTTTGTTGAATACGGTTTTCCTGAGCACTACGTGTTGTTCTTCAACAGCTATCTTAAAGACAGACATTTTCCGGCCAAAAATGGAAATTCTTGTTGTTCTATACGTCCAATAAGAACCTCGGTTCCCGTAGGATCAGTTCTGGGGCGTCAACTCTTCTCCTTCTACATCAGTGATTCCCAACGTGGGCGTTAACACCCATTTGGGGGCGATGGAATGTTCCAGGGGGGTGGTAGAAGATACGGGTATAACATGGGATCATATGGGTTAGATTGCGTTAGGGGGCGATGGGAGAAAACTTTCTGAAGAAGGGGGCGGTGGGTCAAAAAAGGTTCGGAAACTATAATCTACATGAATGACTTTCC
This sequence comes from Pholcus phalangioides, assembly GCF_987345545.1. Taxonomy (NCBI): domain Eukaryota; kingdom Metazoa; phylum Arthropoda; class Arachnida; order Araneae; family Pholcidae; genus Pholcus; species Pholcus phalangioides. The sequence continues at coordinate 52,468,611 of NW_028301601.1, forward strand.
TGCCTCCCCCAAATGGGAATACTGGGACTCTTTGCGGATGATGCCATTATTATCACCAACAACAGAAAATCTGACAAATGCAGGGAAAATCTTCAGGAGACTCTAGAGGAGGTTGAAGACTCGTGTGAGAATAATGCTGTTGAGCTTAATCATGCCAAGTGTCAGTTCATCTGGCTAACAAGAAGAACCAAATTCACAAGAGTACCAATCTACCTGGGCAGAGAAGCCACAAAACCCGTGAAGGAAGTGAAATATTTGGTGTGTATTCTAAACCAATCATTATCCTTCATTTGTCAAATAAATCACGTCTACCCATACCATGGGAATGATGTCACGTATTACATTCTCAAGTACGAGACTAACTCTTAAAAATAAAAAGTCATATTGTCTAAATCGAACATTAGACCTATCATGACAGCCCCAATATGGGGGCTCATGTTTCAAAGACCAACATTCAGCGTCTGCAAAGTCAACAGAATAAAAAACTGAGAACCCTTGTGCGTGCCCCAAAGTACATCAGGGGCTGACATTTGAAAAGACCAGATTCCAATCATCCTCAGCTACATCCAACAAATCTCAGAGGATCACCTTGATGAGGAACTCACAGTACGCGCACCTGAGAGAGCTGGTCGACTACAAACCTCGTCAAAGACTAAAATTTTTCAGGCCTCAAAACGTGTTGCACGTGACTTGATCGGCACATAAGAGTCTGAATTACTGAGCTGTATAATCTTTGTCAATCATAATATTTTTGTAACTTATCTTGCTATTGAACTTATTGATCAACTCCATTGCATAGAGAAACATTTTGGTTAAATGTACATGGATGATCTTACATTGTACCAATTACTATAATCTTAACAAACACACTTGTTTTTCCATTACTTCTTAGACTTTATTTTTAACTTTTATTTATTTTTTTTTTTTTTTTTACTTTTTGTATTCATTAATGCATTTTGTAACATTTTGCTGACTTGTCCATAAGTGATTTCATTTTTGTATCCATTATAATACTCGCATTTATCGTATAATATTTCTTTTCTTACTATTGATTTTACTCTGTATCATAGAGTAACATTTTGATGAAGTATACATGGCTGATCTTTGCATATTGTAGTATTCTGGTGGCCTTTTGACCTTTGAAGACCATCATTCTGATGGCAGCATTTACCGGTTTTATGTATTTTACCGTATGTTTTTTTTTTCTTTCTATTAGCTTACAAGAACTTCACATCAACACAAACTTGTCTATAACCCTCTTCATAGCCATCAAGGACAGTCTATAAGTCACCAGGCAGTTCCTTCGGGCTGCGCATCGACGAGAAAAACTAAATTCGGTCGGTTCTACCCCTGCTTCGTTGATTCAACTCGAAGATGAAGAATTTCGCTCTTTCGAGCTCGGTGATCTGTGTAACGTTCAACGGTCACGGTTATGATTTATTAAGCTTTTGTAAGCTGTTGTTATGTATAATTGCAGTATTATGCTGTAAAGGTCTGCCTGCTCTCTGCGGAAAGAATGGCCCGTGGAAATAAACAGTCTACTAAAAAAAGGAACATATTCAGGTTTAAAAAATGTTTTGCTCTTCACAAGCGCCAACATCTTCACGAATCACAGAAATCTTGGGTGGAGCACACAGTGCGGGAACCACTGATCTATATGTTAACTCCATGAATCGGGTAATGCTGTTGAGACGACCATGATTATAAATCAAGTGTGCTCAACCGTTTTGGCGTGTGCGGGACACACTTCATTAGTTTGGAAATGTTTTGCGGGAAACCTCGTGTGATTTGGAATGTGCGTCGAGCCGCTTTAGTGATCTGTAAATGTGCCGCGAGTAGCTTGAATGATCTGGAAATTTGCCTCGAAAAGCTTAAGTAACTTGGAAAATGTTTAGCTGGGCCATTTCAGTGGTTTAGTAATCGGTCGCTGGTCACAATCATATTATGAAATGCTACACAATTTCCGATTTTTTGTAGATTACTGTACACCAATATGGGAAATCGGCACCCGCGGTGAAAGGGCGCAATGTGGGACAACAAGTGTTACCAACCAATGAGTTTATGAACGAGAAGTTCATTTTTACAAAATTCGATTTGAGGTCGCTGGTCACATCAGATGACTCCGGGGGGGGGGGGGTCCACATTTAGGCCGCGGAATATGAGTTGAGCATGTATGGTATAAAATGATAAATACACATAATATATGATTCATAAATATGCACTTGATTTTATAAATTTTAATACGTGTTTCATTCAAACATGGGTGTGGGCCGTGCACAACACATTCCCCCCCCCCCCATAAGCAATTCACTATCATTTTTCATATTTTAAAATCCTGAAAACTGAACCATTTGAGGAATTTCGAGAAAATGCCGTCTCCAAATTTTTACGTTCGATTCCCGGAAGCGAAATTCATTAGAATGAACGAGGTTTTTCTACTATCTTCACGTATTGTAATCTTCTAAGATTAATTGATGTCAAGTTTTAAGGACTTCCATTTGATTTTTCCCCTTTCGTGAAATTCCAGCGACTGAACACACAAAAGGATTCAATTAAGATCCGGCCGTATTAAGGGAGAAAAAGGGAATTTAAACTTTCTGTGAAAGATAATTGAAAGAAATTGAATTTGTTTTTCCCTTTCGTTTCTTGTTTATCTCTTTTTTTTCAACGCTAATATTACATATTCTAGAGAATTACTTGTCAAAGGATTTATCTCCATTTATAACCTGGTTTTGCTTGTAATAGCTTCAGTATCTCTGTGACGTGAGAAGCGGGATGTTCACGGCTCTTCAATGTTCAATGTTAGTATTAATAATGCAAAAATTCATGAAGTTTTGATTTGGGTACCCTGTCCTAAATCACACAATTATAAAGTTGTTACCCTGTCTCTACTGGGCAAAAAAAAAATGCGGCAACGTAACTTGAAAAAAATAATAATTATTATTTAATTTCTCCTAAACTATACCCCCTAGAGATCACCTATCGAAATGATTAATGCCGGAATGTGAACATTTATATGTGTGTTCCCTAACGTATTCACGATGTCAGAGCTATTTAGCTTTAGAATCTTATATATAAACTAGCTATAAAATACCCGGCGCTGCCCGGGGTTTTCTCCAGTTACTGGGAGGACTGAAAAATAGACAAACCATTATGAAGGCATATACAGTCGAATCCCGTTTTACCATCATAGCGAAAATCTCTTTTTAACGAACATTTTTTTCTAATCCACCAGATAAGTTTGCATAGGAACAATGCGAAAACCTGAAATTCCTTTATAACGAAATTTCGTTATAACGAAGTGATTTCTCCGGTCTCTTGGAGTTCGTTATAACGGGATTCGACTCTGTATAAACTATAATACTTATACTGACAGGATTAAAGAAGTGACAAACCATTGTAAAAAGCATTTACACGTCTGACAGACATTGCTAGGGGACCACGGCAACCAAAGTAAACGTTCGGGAAGTGATTGTTGAGACTCGAAAACCATTGTTGTTGCACGACAGTTTTTCGCACATCTCTGACGAATTTTTAAAGTAGCCTATCGTTCAAGTCTGGTCCAATTTGGTATAGGCCTATATGCGAAGTTTGGCGGCGATCGATCTAAAATTGTAGATTTGTATAGAGAACATGCACACACACACACACGCACAAAATCAATCTTATTATATAAATGTGAAAGTATATACAGTATATATATGCCTGTTCTTCATACATATCTACCATTTTTGATCGATCGTCGCCAAATTTTGCATATATACCAAGCAAGACTGGGATTGAACCGTAGGCTACTTCAAAAGTTCGTCAGATTAGGGCAAATACCCGAAATGGGCGAAAACCCATCGAGCAACAATGGTTACCTGAGCCCCCAGCAATCACTTTTGGAATGTTTACTCTGGTTACCGTGGCTCCCAAACAATGCGTTGCAGACATGCACATGCCTTTACAATGGTTTGCAATGCTTTGATGTGATGACAGTATTACAGTTTATTTCTTTATAATAATTTGTCACTTCTTCAATCCTCCCACAAATTGAAGAAAACCCGGGAAGGGCAGTCTGTTTTTTGAGTTATTTTTTTCCTGTCTCAAAAAAAAAATTACCGTGACCTGGTGATGCTACCCCTGCAAACCGTTGTTTATTTCGGTTATTTTTTCGTTTTTTATGAATTTTTAAAGTTTCTACGTGTACTTTTTGCCCACCCTGTGTATGTGTTTCATGTTCAAAGTGCCGCCGTCTGTCTTCCATTGCGGAAGTGAAAGTTACAGATGCGTAAATTTTCATGCTCTGCTGTGCACACACACAGATACGACTGTCTTACTTCAGTGCAGTAGGACTCTTACTAATCCGGCACATATCAGACCAGCTTGTGCCGGATTACTGAAGGCCACGGTAGCTCAGGTCGATGTAAGATACTCGCCTAAAGTACCAAAGGATGTTTAGAGGTGTCGCGAGTTCGATACCCGGTTCGTCCTTGTCAGAAAACTTTCCTGACGCAGGGGTACAACAGAAACGGCGACATGACCACAGAAAAAATTGCTATCGCAGGGAGTCCCCCATCCAGGGGTTAACGCGCCAACCTCTCGATGAGTATAAAAAACATTCCTGCCGTTCGGAATCGGCAATAAATTGTAGGTCCCGGTCTAACTAGCCCTCGTGTGCAGAAAATGAGCATGGTGCGACAAAAATGATCAAAAACCGGATTATTGAAGTTAGTTGAGAAAGCCCATTTGAATAACACAATAGACGCCGCTTAATAAAGTCACGGGTAATGTTATCATTCGGGTATTGTTATGATTTCTGCAAAGTACGGAATTGACCAATATTATAACATAAGGGAAAACTTGTTTATAATTATCAGAATGTCGGTTTATGTTATCAAATATTTTTCCGTCAGAATTTTTTTTCCTCATTTTGATGCTGACTTTTGATATTAATAAATTAAAAATAATCGCTGACCAGACTTTTTCCCGGGTAAATTATTATCATCAACCTGCAAGGTTGTAGGCCCCTGCAGGTCTACCCACCTCGCAAATGTCCCCCTACCCCCCTCCAGGTCTTGTAGTGGTCTTTTCTGTGGTTCCCAACTTCGAGGTGCGAATGCAAACCGATCTCCCCGTTACAAAGTCTCGCCGCATAGAGCAACAGGCCTATACAACGTTAAAATATTCAAACATTACACTTCACTCATATTTCGAAAAATTTGTGACAGAAGGCAGCACTATAACAAGTATTACACAGAAACAAGTTTCCCGTTGGGTTCACAACACGGACACGCACATTCCAACATGTACGAATTCGTTAGAAGTTCCGCGGGGCAATAGGTACATGTGTGGGTTAGTAGTAGTATGGGGGGGGGGTCTAAACAGGCTAAGTCTTGGGCATAGTTTCCCAAACTTATCATTCCATCGGCCCCTTCTTCAGAAATGTATTTCTCTCATTGCCCCCAACTCACGTGAACCCATAGGATCCTATGTTAAATTAGTAGCTTCTACTGCCCCCTTGAACCATTCCATCGCCCACCGGGGAGGGCGATATTGCTCACTTTGGGAAATACTGGTCTGGGGTACGGTGACCAGATGAGGTGCCTGCGAAACCAATATAAATCCCAGAAATCGTTGTTAAAAACCGGGACAAAAACCAGACCCGTTCTTAAAACTCTCATTGGGTATGTATTTACAGTGTAAAAGTGCAAACTAACAATGTATCGCGAAAATATTATCACACAGTAGTAGTGTGGGCACATATTTTTGTATTTGTATTTTTTGATTTCATGGCGCTGTACATCGGAAGTCTGTTCAGAAAACCAAAATAGTCCCCCTCCCCCATAGGAATCATTGTAAAATTGATTAATTCGTTTCAATGACTCCAGAATATTTCCAGTGAGAACTTTCACACAGCAGTGCTTTGTTTGCGCTCAAGTGCATAACGTAAAACGGATTGAAATCATTAGATTAGCATTAACACGCTTTTCCCTAGAAAAGACAATCCACAGAGTTACGAGATAACGGGCTTATATCCCATACCGGAGCCAAGCCCAGGCCTTGTCTGGCTTCTTTATAATGTCATCTATAGAGCCCGGATTATATGCACTAAAAAAAGTAGCAAAATATGCACTAAAACACGCTGAAAAATGCCGGGATATACAGTGCCACGAAATCAAAAATACGTTTCGTGGTGTCAAAAAATGAAAAAAAAAGTCATAAAAATTGTGAAAATATGCATTTAAGAATACCAAAATATACATTAAAAATGCTGGTTTCACTAAAAATGAAAAATGTGCACAAAAATGAAAAAAAAAATGTTCATAGTAAAAACACTGAAGTATTTGTGCCTTACCTAAGAAATAAGAAAAACATACAGTAAAACATGCATTTAGAAGTGCAAAAATATCTGCAAAAGTGAATGCCCTCAATAGCGAAATATTTTGTTTAAAAAAATTGAAGAAATAATAGTACAACGCGATTAATAGGGAAAAAATGCTAAAAATATGCACTTATTCTAAAATTTTGATGATTATATGCATTTATATGCCACCAACCATAAAGAACAGTGCTAAAATATGCAATGGCATGTGCACTTATTCATTTGCATATAATTCGAGCTCTAGTCATCTGTAATTAGAGTGTGGAAGCCCTCGAAATTACTGCCTGCAAGGCTACACGCAAAGGCAATAGGGGGAAATCGCAAAGGATCATGGGAAAGGGGGCACGAAACCGCAAAAACCCCGCAAGCGGGTGTAAATCTTTTTCTTTTCTTAATATTGAAAATAATTCTATTTCATTGCGCAAGCAAAAAACGGGGACAAACTGGTATCCCGAAAGCATTTTTTCGGGACTGGGTGAAAAATAGCAATGAACCGGAACATCTGACCACCTTGTAGAGCCAAACATGGCATAGGCTTTGTCCCATGGGGGATACATGTACATTATACTGAAGGTTTTGGGCCACGCTGGAGAGAGAATCGAGTTCGCCGGGCAGGAAGGTCGAGCTTCCCATGGCCCGGCGCCCCCATTCCTCTATCTTTATGATTGAGGCTCCACACCGTGAGACCCGGACACCCATTTCGCCATCGTTGGTAAAGGAACCTGCGGCTCTCTCAACCAGAGGTAGGCCCAGGAGGGGGCCTACGATTCCAAACACCGACCAGACGCCAGCAACCCGTGTCCGTAATTTCCCAGGTCGCTTTATCAATTGACAATATACATTTAGGGCCTCTTCCGGTGCTTTCGTTTGGCTCTGGTGAGCCCTCGATATCTTCATCTGGCCACTATAGAAAACACAACTGTGAATGATCCGTCAAATTAGAAGTGAAAAATTATGTGCTGCATGAAAAAAAAATACAGTAGGATATTAATAAATATCTTCTGAGCAATAATATAAATTAAATTATCAAGTTCGTCGCAAAACTTTAACAGTTGATGTTTGTGTAAAGTAAAAAAATATTAGTAATACTGCAACACATAGCCGTCCCTGTTTTCTTGTGAGTAAAGCATATAAAGTGAAAGCACAGTTTCATTTCCGTGTTATACGCCTTTTCGTTTATCATTATATGAAGATAGTGACAGCCACGCTTTGCATGTGAAATACTCATATCACTTTACTGTAAACAAATATCAACCGTTAAAATTTTAATGCAAATTTAATGATTTGATAAATATTATTGTTCAAAAAATACTTATTAATAGTTATAATATGTTGTTTTTTTCATATGATATGTTTTCATGTGATAATCAAAACAAATTTTCCAATCGAACAGTTGTTTTTTTATTGGATAGGTGGCGCAGAACAAGTTCCAGATTATAATGATTGTTTCCCAATATAATACGACCTGTACTGTATAGTTGTTTTGTGAAAGGCATGTTTTGAGATTGATAAAATTTTATGGTTACCTGTTATGGACAAACGGAAAAGGCACCAACTAAGGCTTCACCATGCGTAGTGAAACAGGTCAGTACATATAAAATAAAATATGCCCCCATCTGGAAGAAAACAAAGTTGGAGGGCAGAGGCACCAACATAAAGAAGGCATTGGAGGGGCTGAAAGTAGCTGGTCGTCCCGTTTACACGGGACTCAAGCACGTATGCAGGAGGGTGCATTGAATTATTTTTTTAAATTATCTTTTATTATTGGGGAGCCCAGCCCTCTTAGAAAATATATTGGAAGGGGGGCAAATGACCTCAGCCCCTAGGTTTTGGCGCCTATGATGGAGGGCACATTTCATGTAGGAATAAAATTTTTCCTTTCCCCGCTAGTATTTCTGTGCTCATCATGACCCCCCCCCCATGACTTGGGCCAGGTCCCGTAGGCACTTAGATCGTTAGCGGGGGGCCTCCTCCATGATGAATTTGTATAAAAACAAAAATTAGACAATTAGACAACCCAGATAAACACCCTCTGGTTCAATGAAAAGCATCATGATTATTTCAAGCACGTGCCAGAGTTCTTGTACGGGAGCTCTGGTGATGGTCATAATCAAAGCGCTTGATTCGGGAATATGCCTTCCTATAAGATGACAAGGCACCAACCTCTCGAGTCCCAACCACGAGTTCAATCTGGCTCGGCCCTGGAGACCCCATCCTACAGAAGGGCATCTAAGCTGAGATCTTTGGTGGGATCTCAGGTTAAGATTCTACACGGGATTCCCCCTATTATAAACTCATAGTGTGAAATAAAAATTAGGAGAATAATCTCGGGTCTGTTGGAGCTCTGCATGCCCCCCCCCCTGTCGGGATATGCGGGGACCTCAGTTGAATGGGGGTTCCATGATAAGATCTGGCACAATGATTTATGACAACAAATATGTATATTAAGAGCAGAGACGCACACGGGGAGGGGGGGTGGATAAGGGGTACATGACCCCTGGAAGCCGACCAAAAAACATTAAAATATCGAAAATTTTATATACCATTTTAACCAATTTCTGTTAATTTTAATGCTTTTTGAAGGGTGATATCTCAAAATTTCTTGGGAAGACAATTGCCGTATCCCCGCCCCCAAACATTTTGTGGCCCCCTTAAAAGGTTGATCTGCGTACAAGAGGTTGTGCCCAAGCTCTCTATCATTTTGGCCTGATGCTGTGAAGACGGCAGTTGGAACAAACACTTTTTTTGTATAAATATTCGAAAATTTGTTCCGTGGAACAGCTTCATTATCCATCAAGGGTTCCACTGCACAGCGTTGTAACCAGCAAGGGTTCCGCGAGCATCTCTACGTTGGAAACCCCTGACCTAGTTGCTGCCGTGGCTTTTAGAGAGTGTACAATAGCACTTCGCCGGCCCCAAATAATACATTGTTCCGCAGTATTTATTGCGATGCGTGATGCCAACCATCCGACGATACGGGGAATGTAATGCGGCAGGCCTCGTAGTAGTAGTAGTAGTAGGCCTCGTCGTGGTGCACGCAAAATCTACCACAATTACAGCTTATTACTTTTTTTTTTTTTGACGTAGCATGACCTTAATGGTCTTCGCCCTAATAAAAACCAACATTCAATCCGATGGTGCATGTGGTTCCAGCATAATGTAGTATTTGCACATTTTTCAGAGTGAAATACAGAATTCGACAGATACGGAAAACTGGCTGAGTGAGGAGATACCGATATTTCAGGAAAGGAAAATTCAACTCTGTCCTCACGGGGGGACTCGAACCAGCACCTCCTAGAGATAGAAGGCCTCCACTTGCGACGTCAGTAAGTAGTCCATTTTCTCTCAGAATATTGGGGGGGAAAATTCCCTGCTCGTGCCAGTATCATCGTTGTGAGGAAAGGAAATGATCCGTCTCAGAATCGGCGAGTTCTATGCCCCACATCCAATCACTATGCGGTATTTGTGATCCAATCAAGAATATTCTACGCAAAAAAAAGGAAGAAACGAAATAGGATGCTGTGATTCAAAATGTGGTAAACTTGCTAGGTAGTCTGAATGACGTTTATGGCAAACAGCGCAGAGGCCTTCTATCTCTATCTAGGAGATGCTGCTCGAACCCCAGTCTCTCGTTTGCCGGACGGGTGCTCTACCAACTAAGCTATGAAGACAGATAGAATTTCTCCTCCTTGGAGCGTATATATGTTGAATGGCTCCGTGTCAACATTCGACGGTGGCAACATTCTGCTAATAGCTCGTAGATGACATCAGGACCTCCAGATGGCGGTGTACGACGAAAGACGTCACTCTCCCCTGTTAATACGACAGACACGGAAAACTGCCTGAGTGAGGAGATATCGATGTTTCAGGAAAAAATAAAAAATTCATCTCTGCCCACAATTGCATCTCGTACTAAGTGGGTCTCGCACTCGGACGAACACGAAAAGCAATGTACGTGCGCACACTAACGACTGTACAACTCATTCAGATTTTGTTCCTAGCCCTCGTTGTTCTGATTTCATTCAATCCTCTTTGGTGTTGCTATATTATATCGCCCCAAGAGAGCCTCTGCTGCACAAGGTTTCAATCTTTACAACACGCGACAACTCGTCGTGGCACCCCTTTCAGACCCTGGTGGCACAAATGTGTGGTCGCTATTCTAGTTCTATTACCTCACCATAGATTGTTTTCTTTTTTCTTTTGACCTCATAGAGTTAAGCCTTGACTTAGAGGATTGTTTAAGTTTTGAGTTAGAAATATGGTGAATATGAACTTTGTGGCTTTCATCAGAGTGCAGCACTTTAAGTCGAACTTTCAGGGGATTTTTCAACACAATGTATGCGGGCATATTGCGCAGCGGACGCATGCGTGTAACGGGTGTTTTTTTCGTAAATTTCCACCGCAAGTCTACTAAATGCGTCCGCTCTCAAGTGGCAGATCACAACAAACGTAAAAAAAAGTACGTAACCCGACAATGTGTTTAGATGTGGCTTCCAGAAGAAAGTGCCTCCGGTAAAAGTGTGATTTATCGCATAAAATTTAGCAGTAAAATTCTGTGCAGCGATAGGTGTCGTTAGTATCTTAGAAATAAATATGAGTAGAAACATCGGAACAGCGGTAGTATATTGATTATCATGTAATCACCTAAAGCTTCGATTAAAAAGGTGACCTTTAATCGTACATGCAGCTCATAAACATTCCTCTCGAGATTTTCTAATGAAATTAGGACGCGTAGGAAGGTAATGCCTTATGTGAGCGGCCCCTAACGCACATAAGTTGCTAGAGTTTTTCTTGTTTCGGGTTGCATTAAAGCTGCCATCTGTCTTCCATAATTCTGGAACGAAAACGGCATACGCCTGTACTTTTTTTTTCGTGATAATCCTTTCGAAAGTCTGCTTACTCTGGGTAGCGAGACTTATTTGACATCAGAAGGCATCTCTGTTGACTTTATTCTCTGATTATAAAAGTTCGTATATGTATTTAATAACTTTAGTTCACACTAATTTGTTACACTTCGCAAGATTCATACTGAAAGCAGTACGCAAGTCCGTCACTATGATCATTCGATCACCACAGCAGCGGAAGGAATGCATTATTATGCATTGAAGACTTCTAGTGTGATCTCAGATCGAAATGCGCAGGAAACTGTGCAAACGTCTCGGCCAGAATGGCTTGAATTCGATTCAGACAGACTTTTGAAATCGGTTACAGAGTTAGTTAACATGTGGCGCTGTAGTTGTGGAGAATGCTGTACTTTTTTCAAAATCCAGTCTGTGGTACGTCTTCACCAGTTTGTGTGTGAATTTTATTCCGAGACTACACCACGCTGTTGCTGCAAGTGATGAATATTTTGAAAATATCGTATGTTATAGCATTTTATAAAACTACAGGGCCCCCCCCCCCGTATTCGTGGTTTTTTTCTCCTTTATTGGGAAATTTTTTGGCAACGCTCAGCAATTGTCATTCACGTGTTTGTTTACAAGATTTGAGTTGTGCTTGTTTAGGATGGCTCATTCTTCTAGTGCTACTGATAGTGCTTTGAAAAGACAGAAAAAAAAAAGTGACAACTTGACAAGAAAAATTGGATATATTGACAAAAACTATGCTTGGCGAAAGTAAGTCAATACCTGCTGTGGACCGCCATTACGGGATCAACGAATCTACGGTGACATATACAAATACAAATACAAATACAACGCCACAACAGGCAAAATGCCCAACGAGGTGGCTGATAAAAAGATGCCCATAAAAATATGGATGTCATATGTTTCAAAAATACAGCAACCCAATTAAAAATGCAATTAACACAAATTACAAACAATATATACAGATGATAAAATATTATACAATGCCCATAAAGAATACTTATGGTTGTCTTATTCTAAGAATGGATAGCTTCTCGATTTACCCCAACATGTTTATCGTATTTCTTTTTAAACGTGTCAATTGTGTTACAATTTACTACCTCCGGGGGTAAGCTATTCCATTTATTAACAACCCTATTGGAGAAAAATTCCCTGCGACACCATAACCTTGCATTGTCCCTCACCAATCGATACTGGTGTCCCCTTGTAAAAGCAGTCGATTGGCGGTGTACTAAAAGTTCATGGTCCATCCTATCCATCCCATTGAAAATTTTGAACACTTCGATCATATCTCCTCGACACCTGCGTTCATCCAATGTAAACATATTCAAAAAATATGCAGAGTTATCTAAAACTCGTTCAGCCGTGGCTGTAGCTGCTGCACCCGTGGTAGTTAAAACTTTGCAGCGCCTACTGGTTCCATGTGTTTCTCGTACAGGTAATGCTGTTTTTTGTGGGTACAAAACTGATACAAAAAGGTATTCCAATTCATTGTAATATTATAACAGAAAAAGCGAAAAATTTTAGTCTTCCATAAGGAAAGGGCTGGTGAAACGTCTGTTTCATCAAAATTTTATGCAAGTAAAGGTTGTTTCATAGGTTTAAGAAACGATTCGGATCACGGAATGTAAAAATCACTGGCGATCAAGCCTCTTGACGACCAGGAGGCAGATAGAAAATTTCCAAAAACATTGTAGAAAATTATTGAAGATAAACGTTAAGCACCTCAGCAAGTGTTTAACGCTGACGAAACTACACTACACTTTTGGAAGAAAATAGCCGCAAAGAAGTTAAGCAAGAGAAGAAAAAGCGCGAGCTCCTGGTTTTAAAGCAAGTAGAGATAGACTTACTATGTTGTTTTGCGCAAATGAATGATAAAGTCAACCATCATTTTCAAATCTGCGAATCCGTGAGCATTGAAGTGAAGGATAAGCCAAAGCTCCCAGTATTTTGGACGAACAATAAAAAGGCTTGGACTATGAATACACTTTTCCTGGATTGGTTTAAACGGTGTTTCGTTCCGGAAGTCTGGAGGTACCTTGAGAGTGAATACATGCTATTCAAAGTTATTTTGATACTGGATTGACCGAGGAGGAATTAATGCGGCTGACTGGTCCTGAAACTGAAGCGGTACCAGATGAAAAAGATCAAGATAAAGTAGACGGCAAGTTCACCACGAGTTAACATAGCGGAAGGGCTTCGCACGTTAAAATCAGCAGTACTGTGTTTTCATGACATAGATCCCTCTATTTTACGTTCGCCACATGTAGAAAAATTATTAGAGGAAATTGTGTGCGTGTGTGCGTGTGTGTGCGTGCGTGCGTGCGCGCGCGCCAACATACTCCGACATATGAGGAAGAAGAAACGGCAAACACAGAAATTACGATTTTCTTTCAGAAAACATCGCCAACACAATCTCTCGCTGCACCCTCTCTTACATTCCCTTATATCCTCTGCGGCACCCTGCTCTTTGGGCATGATGTTCAGTAAACGAGATATACAAAGAAAAACCTATGGTTTTGGTTATTCACGGATTTACTCATTCGGCCCCGGAACGTAACCCCTGCGAATGGGGGGGGGGGGAGGCTGTACTACTACTTTTCTGGACTAACACCCACGTTAACTAATTTTTGGAATTATTCAAAGAAATAATTTCAGAATTATTCAAAAAAATAATTTCAGAGTTATTGAAAGTAATTTCTGAATTAATAAGAGAAATAATTAAGCAAAAAAAAGAAATTCAGACTTGTGAATGAAATTATTCAAGAATTTATCAAAATTAGTATTTTTTTCTTCTGAAACAATTTTTCTTCCATTGAAATACTTGCATTTTGCCCCTTTTAAGTCGAGACCCCATCAGCCCGTGGGCCCCAATATTTAAAAAGTTTAGAACCAATGATTTGATGTCTCAATATTTCACTTTAAAGTAAACGCAAAACTCGGACATCCCTTACGCTATTTATAATGGAAGAATACAGTTAACCACTGGCAGTTCTAATGATTCTTCATAAATTAGATAGAAAGACCGGAATTTAAAAAAAAAAGTCAATGAAATCATTCTCCAGGAATATGTATCATAACGAACGGCGGCTGCTGCAACATGTCCATTAATTATTCTCAATCGCATCTACGTATCTATTAAAACACACACGAACATCCCTCACATCTAATTTTACAAACCGCGTTATACACACGTCGTTTCGAACAAGACGGAATCGTTTCTAATTAACGGCCTCTTAATTAAAAAGCGTCTTAACGCAAACGCGTCTTTCTCCTCTCGACTTGTCTTGACTTGACTGGTCGGGAAGATAAGTTTCGGGAAGAAAAGAACCCCCCGAGCTATATTATAAGAAAAAGAAAACGGGAGAACAAATATATCAGAAAACTGATACGTCGTAAAACTCGCGACGTTCTGTATTTCGTTAATTCCGAGCACGTAATGCGCGCCATCTCACGAGGTGTTCCGTGTTGATTTTTCGCACGCGAGTTCTGTTAATTATTCAATCTCTTTACACTTGAACAAATCTGTTACTTCGAAAGAGAAAATGAAATTCTTGGAGGTATCTTTTCCACTTTAATTTGCAGTTTCTGAGAAAAGCGGTGACAATTATTGATTCCCGTCTAAAGCGCTTCCCCGATATTATGAAGTCTTATTTCCGGAGTCCTGATTCGCATCGCAACATTTACGATTTAATAGACGTTTTCTCGGCTTAATTATGTTTTTGTTGTTTAGTCTTAAACGTGATCTACTAAGGATTCTAGTCCAATGCAGTTAAATTCTAAACACTGTACGTGTGTATTAATCGAGCTGATGTGCAGGACGTTAGCCCTAAGGAACGTGTACGAGATGTCCCGAAATTTCCAAGATATTCTTCTCTCAAGCAGGATAATAATCATTTCCAAGATATTAAGGACACTCATCGCTATTTCCAAGAGAGCAAGTATACCTACTTCGCTACTTCCAAGAGACGAAGGATATCAATTTATCGCTATTCCCAAGATACTAAGGATATTTATCTCTGTTTCCAAGATACTTCGTGCTATAACCAAGATACTTAGTGCTGTTTCGAAGAGACTGAGGTTACTTGACACTCTTCCCAAGTAAATTGGGATACTCGTTACTATTTCCAAAACACAAAGGGAACTTGTCACTTTTTCCAAGACAGTGCTGTTTCTAAGATACTAAGGATGCCTATTGCTATTTCCAAGAAACTAAAGGATACATGCCGTTATTTCCAAGATACTTATCGCTGCTTCCAAGATAGATAGATAGATTCATAGATTTATATGGAATATAGATTTCGTAGATATATTAATTTCCAAGATACCTATATTTATTTTCACGATAATTATATAGGATGCATAGGAACAGGGCGTATAGGAACTGGCGATTGATTTTACTGATCAACTCTATTGCATAGAGTAACACTTTGATGAAGTTTGGCTGATCTTTGTGTATTTTACTATTCTGATGGTAGCATTTATCGGACGGTATGTTTGTGTTTTCTTTTCCCTATTAACTTACAAGCACTTCACATCTACACAAACACGCACAAACTTGTCTATAACCCCCTTCATAGCTAGCAAGAGCAGTCTGTAAGTCGCCAGGCAGCGACGAGAAAAATTAAATTCTGTCTGTCTGTTGGTCTTACTTTGTGATCCATTCATTCGTCTCTTCGCAGCGGTATGACGCATAAAATTTATTTTTTTACAAATTATTATTTACTAGCTGATACCCGGCGACGTTGCCCGCCTCGTAAAAAATGTATGTAAGCATAGCTTATCAATTATTTCTTAATCAAAAAAATTTCTGCATAAAGTAAGAAAAAATTACTTTTATTTTTAAATAGTTCAATTAAAAACTTCAGGCAATCACTTGTGGATACATAATATATTTTGTTATTCAATCTGGTGTTTACATGTACAAATTCTTTGGATTACCAACATGCAAACAGTCCGTGTGAAAAACAGGGCTCAAGTAGGTTGATACCTGCCACTGCTAACGACTGGCCTTGCGCTTTGTTGATTGTCATGGCAAAAGCTTGACGAATCGGGAACTGTAATCGCTTTAAAGTGAATGGCATTTCTTCAGTGATAATTGGGATACGTGGAATGAAGACGTCTTCTCCTTTGGCGCATCCAGTTAGAATCGTTGCTTCGATGATGTAATTGTGCAATTTCTTCACGCAGAGTCTGGTGCCATTGCAGAGTCTCGGTGTCTCCAAATTTCTTAAAAGCATTATAGGTGCTCCGACTTTGAGGGTCAAGTTGTGTGGTGGCACACCTGGAATATCCACAGATACAGCACTGTCTGCGCTGTGTCTGTGACAGTGTCAACCGATTTGTAAGATGTGGAGTCTACCGGAATAATTTTTAGGATTTTTTCTTTGATTTTGTTCACACTGTCATTTTTCGGTGCCAGAATCGCTCTCTCACAAAGCCACTCATGGTTTCGGTGATTCTGTTCAATGTTTGGGAAGACTTTGTCTGCAAGTTCTTCAACTGAATTTAACAACTGGCAAAATCCATTTGGAAACGGAATCAGTCCAGTGCTTGGATCTACGGGAATTCTTCCATTCCCACGTTTGATGTGAAAACGATAGCAGTGCTGAGTAATTTTGCAGTTGAAACTCGCATATGTTGGTGGGTAATAATATTTTTTTAACTTCGTGTCAGAGTGTTGATGATTTGAGGCAAACATTGAGTTCATCTGATGGCGTTGAACATTTTTGTTCTCAGTTTTGTCGTCGTAGTTGTTGTTCTCTGTTGTTAGTGACGTCATATGTCCAGCTTGTGCAGCGAATACTATTCAAACGGCTTTTAAGCATTTTTTAAATTGAAACTATACCTCTACGATAGGCGGTTGATGAGATAAAGGCCGCATTAGCACTTACAGGCCACCCTGTATAAAAGTTAGCAAAAATACCCGGCTCTTCCAGGGTTTTCTTCAATTACTGGGAGTATTAGAAAAGAGCCAAACCATTATAAAGGAATAAACTATTATAATGGCAGCATTAAAGATATGACAAACCATTATAAAGGCATATACACGTCTGAAACGCATTATTGGGAATCATGGTAACCAAAGTAAACATTCCGAAAGTGATTGTTGAGGCCCCAAAACCATTGTTGTCCAACAGTTTTTTGCCCATTTCGGGCATTTGCCCAGCTCTGACGAACTTTTCAAGTAGCCTACGGTTCAATCCCGGACCTGTTTGGTATATATGCAAAATCTGGCGACGATCGTCCTAAAACTGTAGATTTGTATAAAGAACATACATACATACATACTTTCACATTTATATATAAGACTAGCTGATACCCGGCGACGTTGGACGCCCCGTAAAAAATTTATATATGTATAGCTTATTAATTATTTCTTAATCAAAAAAAATTCTGCATCAAGTAAGAGAAAATTGCTTTTATTTTTAAATATTTTAATTAAAATCTTCAGGCGATCGCTTGTGGATACACAATATTTTTTGTTTTTCCATCTGGTGTGTAGATGTACAAATTTTTGCTATTACCAACACGCGAATTTTGCAGTTGAACTCGCATGTTGGTGAATAATAATAATTTAACTAAATAATAACTAATAATAATTTAACTAATAATATTTTTTTAACTTCGTGCCAGAGTGTTGATGATTTGAGGCAATCATTGAGTTCATCAGCTGGCGTTGAACATTTTTATTCTGAGTTTTGTCGACGTAGTTGTTGTTCTCTGTTGTTAGTGACGTCATGCGTCCAGCTTGTGCAGCGAATATTATTCAAACGCCTTTTACGCATTCTTTAAATTGAAACTTACCTATACGATGGGCGGTTGATGAGATAAAGGCCGCATCATCACTTACAGGACACTTACAGGACACTTACTTCACTTACAGGACATCACTTACTTATAGGCTAGCAGAAATACCCGGCGCTTCCCGGGTTTTCTTCAATTACTGGGAGGATTGGAAAAGTGACAAACCGTTATAAAGGAATAAAGTGTTATAATGGCAGAATTATAGGTGTGACAAACCATTGTAAAGGCACATATACACGTCTGAAACGCATTGTTGGAAACCACGGTAACCAAAGTAAACGTTCCGAAAGTGATTGTTGAGGCCCCAAAACCATTGTTGCCCGACAGTTTTTTGCCCATTTCGGGCATTTTCCCAGCTCTGACGAACTTTTCAAGTAGCCTACGGTTCAATCCCGGACCTGTTTGGTATATATGCAAAATCTGGCGACGATCGTCCTAAAACTGTAGATTTGTATAAAGAGCATACATACATACATACTTTCACATTTATATATAAGATAAGTATTTGTATTCAAATTCTCGGAAAAAGCAGTTATAATCAATGATATTAGCATTAAAAAATTGCGTCATTTGATCCACTGGCTACTTCACCAAACACCAACTCTGGCCATATCGCTATATTGCAATTTACTGCCATTAGTGAGATGGGTTAGAAGTGAAGGTGCTGTCTATCGGTGGCCGCCTCGAGTTCGTTTGGGAAAATATCTTATCTATATCCTCCCTTGGGTTCGAACCCTGGACCCTGACAACAACCTTCACGATGGTAGACGAGCATCTTACCACCATGCCACTCGGGGCACTGATCCACTAGCTGTCAAAGCCAGTGGAATGAACTCTAGCCAGTGACTTATGAACTCTAGCCAGTTCACGGCTTTGTAAAAGAGTTAAGATTTGGCCTACCTTTGAATTAATTATACGAGAAGCTGAACCGCTTGGACCGGCGTTATTTCCGAAACGGCTGCAAAATGTTCCCCAATATTTTTTTTTTCAAATCTGGAAACGACGCATCATCAGAAGTCCGATGAATGCAAATCGCATAGTAAAACTTGTGGAACATCTTGAAACATGCAAAACTGAATTCAGACGTCCAATTAACCGAATAGACGGTTCCGACGACTCCGAATGTACCGTTTCAGAACCAAGACCAAAAATTCCTAGCCAGCATCCCATGATCACAAGACTCAGGAGTAAAGAAAGATCAATCCAGGCAGCCCTTCCTCCCTCGGAGATGCCCTCTACATCCCAATTATAGCATTCAGATGTGAATGTGCATGGTATACACTCATGTCCATAAATTAAGGATAATGCCAGCTCCGGCAAATAAAGGTTCAGAAACAAAACAAACGTTACTTATTCATAAAGCCCATTTATTAAACAAAAGATGAAGGACAAAAACGATGGTGTATGTATGATACCATTCATAAAAACTATGATTTTTGCTCCCTGGAGCAATTGTAAAAAAATACCTCCTTCACAAAAACTTACTATTACATGGTTGGTATGATGGTTAATACATTGTATGTCTCCCATGCGATGAAATACAGTCCGTACAACGCCTAGGCATGCTGAGTATCAAATTATCGATCTGATCTTGGGGAAGATCACTCCACTCAGCAAGCAATGCTCTCCGAAGTTCCGGTACACATGTAGGAGGTGGTTTACGGGCTGCAACTCGTCGGCCAAGCATGTCCCTCACATGCTCTATCGGATTCAAGTCAGATGAGAATGCTGGCCATTCGATACGGGTTATATCCTCAGATTCAAGGCATTCGTTTACGATAATTGTTCGGTGAGGACGGGCGTTGTCATCCATAAACACAAATTCTGCGCCCATGGCCCCCCTAAACAAACGTACATGTTGTTCCAGAATGATGTCCCGATAAATTTGGGCTTTCATGGTTCCGGTTTGAACATGCAGATCTGTTCTGGAACCCAGTATAATTCCACCACAAACGAGCAATGTTGCATCACCGTAACGGTGTCGTTCAATGATGTTGTCTTGGTGGTAACGGGTACCTGGCGTTCTTCATATGAAAGTCCGACGTGAATCAGACTGCAAGCTAAACCTGGACTCGTCGGAAAACATCACACAAGCCCACTGTGAAGATGTTCACATTGCATGTTCTCTACTCCAGGCTAATCGCTGCCGACAGTGAGTTGCCGTGAGCGGAACACATCTGACAGGCCAAGCGAGCATATAGACCAATATCTCTCAAACGTCTGTACACGGTTTGCCCTGAAACTGTGGTGCCCGTGGCTGCAGATAGCTGATGAGACAGATCGGATGCTGTGCTCCGTCTGCTTCTTTTGGCAGTTACTGCCAAATACCCGTCTTCATTCGGCGTTGTAACTCGGGGGCGACCTGTACTGTAACGTCGACTGACATTTCCGTTATCTTGGAATCGTTGCCAAAGTTTAGAGATGACACTTTGGGCAATTCCAAGTTCCTCGGATACTTCCACCTGAGTACGCCCACATTCCAGGCGGCCGATAACTTAATACCACGTAAAAAACTTCAACAAAAAAACGTTCAACAAACTTCTCCCTTCTACGGCCTTCACTTTTCCGGAATTATAATGACAACAAATATGATAAAACCTACATCATAGTCGAAAGTATAGAAGAGAATATTGACAGAGACTTACCAAATAATGACAACTCACAAAATAAAGTTTTAGTCCATCCAACAGCAGCAACTCATTCCCCTGCTCAAAATATGGAACAATTCTTGAACCTCTTAGAACCGTTCTTGAGGGAACTGGGTCTATCCAGGTACAAAATTGAATTCATACTGCAATTTTTGATAACTATAATCTCACACTCCAACAGTTAGCACGCCAAGACTTGCCAGCAGCAAACCGCTGCGTAATTTGGCATGGAATGCCACAAGTCTGAGAAATGACCTTAGAGAGTTTGGGCAGGCACTCCACGACATGGAAATTGATGTAGCCCTCGTATGCGAAACATGATTGAAGCCTTCACACACCACTAACATATTTAACTACACCTGCCTCAGAAAAGATAGACTAAACGAAAGAGGAGGTGGAATAGCAGTCTTCATCAAAAATGATATACCATTTAAAGAACTTGATACACCAGACTCCGACTCCATGGAAAATCTGGCAGTTACAATCTTTATTAACAGGCATCCAATATCTCTATGTGCAATATACAAGCCACCTAGAAACAGACTTGACCTGAATCTACTTAACTTTCTGATCAACACCAACAATCCAATTCTACTGGCTGGGGACTGGAATTCCAAAAGTCCTGCCTTCTGCAGTAATAGATCAAATTCCTGTGGTAGAATTCTGGAAAGATGGTGTAGAAACAAATGCCTACAAATACACTCCAGTTCCACACCAACCCACCACCCTGGAGGGCGGGGTACACCGGATGTACTTGACTATGGTCTTTCTAAAAACTTTCGGAATAATGTTGACTTAGAATCGTTCACTGGCCTCAACTCAACACATAATCCAATCATATTCACGATTGATCTAACAAGGCCTCAAGATGTTCCTTTCTGCCTTGCCAGTGACTGGAATAAATTCAGGGATCTGCTAGATGTTGACGAAGTTCTCGAGCTTCGGCATGCAAACAAGGAGGCAGTTGATGCAGCAACGGTCATCTTTTCGGACAGTATTAAAGCCGCATTACACAATTCAACTAGAAAAATCAAATATCCGGTAAACAAATTTGGAATCTCTCTTGAGCTAAAGGAAAAAATTAGACTCAAAAATAAAATAAGAAAATCCTGGCAAAGATTTCGTCGCCCTTTGGATAAAGTTGCACTCAATCGACTGGAAAAGGAAATCAGGAAAGAAATCAAAGGATTCGTCAACGAGCGCTTTTCGAACTTCGTTGAAGACCTAGAAAACTGAAGAATCGCCCGTCAACTTGGTGATTAGTGATGAATCTGAGCAACAAATAAGGGTTTTTTGCCCTACTCTTCTCTGAGCGAGAGTGATTGCTAATTCTTAAAATCTTCGGCTAAAATTTGTAAACATAGCAAAAACTGATGCGTACTGAAAAACTGTCTCCGACCAATAACGTTGAAGTGACTGTTTTCGACCAATGGCGTTAAAGCTTTCATGACGTCACGCATATAGATGGTTGTAATGTCTATGGGGGTTTTTTTTTTTCAGCTGCATTTTACCTGCAACTTCTGGGGCAAGTTTGAAATTTAATTTTGACTTAACCTGGACTTAAAATTCTCATGCCATGACTCCCGATTTTGACCAATCTTCTTTTCTCATACACAACACTTACAAGCGTTGACTATACTAATGATTCTCTCTTACATAATATACAATCTTTCTCTTTTTTTCTTCATGGGCCTATCTGGGCCCGTCCGTAGTCCCACTATCAGCTTTTTGAGGCTAAAAATTTGATTCTGGTCAACTACGTAACATCATGAATCTCGGCATTAAATTCACATTAAGTAAGAAAAATTCAAATTTTCAATAACACCTCTTATGAAATTAATCAATTCATCTCAAAAGTATCTCGGAAATATGTATGGCCTATGGAAGACTTCATGGAATGGAAATTTCACATACTCAAAAATATAAAGACATTTTGCAATAATCACAAAATTTCGTATAATAATAATTTCATCGAGGATAAGAAACTTCTACAAGAAATCAAGCAACTCAAAGAAAAATGTATAATTTCGGTTGTGGATAAAGCTGCAAATAATTTTGCTATTATTCGCAAATTGTTTTATGAAGAGCTACTTATCAACGAGTATTCTCTCAACAATACCTATACGTCAATTGACAGACCTATCAAAGAAATCAATAAAAGAAACTTGGCAAATTTCAAAAAATTGCGAATGATAATCTTAAATTTCCATATCTTTTTGCTACTGTCAAATTTCATAAAAATCCAATTATATTCAGATTTTTGACATGCAACACAAAAAGCTACAATCATAAAATTGGTTTCAAATTCTCAAATTGCTTCATAATATTCTTAAAGGAATTGACAACAACAAATCTGGCACCATCATCAATAATAATGTCAACGTTTTGGAACTTCTCAAAACAGATAAAATTAAATCCATAGAGACATTAGATTTTGAAAATCTTTTGACTAGCATTCCACATAATTAGATTCTTAACATCTGTGAATTTCTCTACAACAACTTTGAACAAAGCATAAAACTGGAAAAACACTAAAGGCTGAATATTGCAAAATTTTGTATTTTTGAGAACTATCAGTTTAATGGTATTTGCTTGATAACAAACTACAGGGATTCCTATGGGGACTTATTTTTCAAGTGCTTTTGCTAATATTTTCTTGCATTACTTTGAAAACAAAAATTTAATTTCGCTTAGTATTTCTGATTTTAGATACATTGATGATTTAATAATCTTGTATCTACAACACTTTTCTAACAATCTACAACAATTTTCACTAAATCAGCCAGCAAGTCTATCCTGGCACATTAAATCTGGTTGGATTATTCAAGTTTTATAAAAGAACTTTTATCGGGTAATCCCGGTATCATCGAGCAACTACGTACTGATGGAGAATCATGCAACGAAGAATAATGTATTTGAGTGAAAACTAAGAGGGGTGTTAGTAGACATCAAGAGGAACAAAAATTTCAATAGAACATCGTGTCGCAAACCACGTTGAGAGGGTGAAAATCGCGAAAAACGCATGCAGGTTCCGACGTGACCTGCAACCGCTCGTGTATTTGTCGACGCGGAATCGGCAATCTGTTGCAGCACGGTTTCTTCCGTTTTAGGAGTGCGTACATTGCACTGGATATTATTCCGAAGTGGACTCGGAAAGAAAATCTAAAATTTTTATACTGTCCTCTTGTCTTCTAATTTCCAATTGGAAAGTTATTGCTCTGCCTCTCTTGAGACCAGTAAAAAAAAAACATCCACGTTTGAAAGTACAATATTCCCTGATACATTTGAATTCAAAAATCGAATATCTCAGCAAATATTGCACTTAGAAACGCGGAACTTCTTTATGTTGGTCTCGAGAAAGAGACAGGGCAACAAGATGCATCAACAGGGTAATTTCTGAACACATTTTAAGTATTTTTTTTAGGACTGAAACCATACCTCTATGGTCTACGACAAACGGTTGAAGAGATAAAGACTAAATTAGAGCTTACAGGACACCCTGTATGCCTACAAATATATACTAGCCATAGCGCAACAGCCCAGAAGCTGATTTTATTTGTATCATAAATAGGCTCTCTTATTATAGGCTTTCTGAAGTTGTTTGGTCGAGAGATTGCAGATAAATAGTTGGTTCTAACGAAGCTCTTCTGTTGCGCTGACTGATGAATATGTTTTTAATTGTTTTAGAAGTTCTTCTTAAGTTAGAAGTTAAGAAGTTATTCTTTCGGGTTTAAATTTCTCTCGTTGCAGCAACAATAAAAGAAATTTAGACATTCCTCTTGACTGCTTAAAACCTGTCGTGATTAATGGTCTCCCTGTATAATTTATTAAATGTCATAATGAATCCTACAGAATAACTTGCAATGATTCTTCATTAATTAGCGAGAGCTAAAAATATAAAATCATCCCCATAAAAATACTGCAATCATAAAAATGTTGTATAAGTGATCCATTAATTACTCGATATCGCAGCGCTCTCCACGAAACAGAAACATTCCGGATAATTTTACTCGTCGCTTTATATACACGCCAGACTGAGTGGTTTCTAGTTAACGCTCCTCTAATTAAAAAGAGTGACGTAATGTACGCCAGCGTGTTTGGTTTCCTCTTGGCTTGACTTAGCGGAAAATAGAATTTAAGGAAGAAAGAATATCAGTGAAAAAATAAAAATATCCAACAAATTGTACAAAACTGATGTATGATTAACTCCGAGAGGTTTCCTTTCCGTTAAACGAATGATTCCGAGCAAAGTAATGTACCATCACGAAGTGTTTCGCGTGTTGTATTTTTTCACCTAATTTAATTAATCACTCAATCTTCGACACTTGAACGGATCCATCGCCTCGATCTGAAAACTGTGAAGTTAAACACGAAAGAGCTTTCTAGGTTTCTTGTTGAAATCAACTCTGATTATAATTTGATTTTTATACTATGTAGTCTCTAATATAGATAATTTTAGTGTTCTGCTGTATATATTTTTGAATTCCTCGGATGCAGTCAACCCGTGTCTAGAAATTTGATTAAATCGAAAAAACAGTAGAATAACATTGGATTTGAATTTGGATTTTACGTGATACTTACATTACATGAAAATTCACAAGCAATTACCATCTTCACTTCAAAATACAAGAGACATATGGCAACACCAGCCAGAACACGGAACAATCACAACTTCGACAACGTAAATAATATAAACCCACACATAAACTGGGAATACACAATTCTGGCATGTGCGGCTTCGTTAGAAATTCCTCAGAGAAATGTAGACTAAGTGAATGCACGGTTATGTAGTAGTAGTTGTCAGCATTTAGATAGATAGATAGATAGAACCGCTCACAGCCCCGGACTGATGCAAAGCACCTTACTTCCGTTACCTCAAAAGAAGCAGAGTTGTGTCGGAAAAGTTAGCAAAGATTTATAGTGGTGGCTCCCCTTGCCCCGCTTGTCAGCATTTAGATGAGTGACATGTCCCAGTGATTGAAGAATAATTTCATTGAATGTTGTAACATGTGCCTTGATCATTGCATATCGCCAATGTGATCGATATTGAACTACGTAACTAGAATAGAAGGTACCAGAGCTCTGTCTGGAACTCTGCACTGGATTGCCTAACACGAATCGAAAAATCCTCCAGTTCTTTGATGTAAATAAGTGAAATTCTTATAACAGTAAACGTCGGTTCACATTCTGGCCAACGTAATGAGGGTTCAGAAGTCAAATTGAAATTACCTTTTCTGAAAAATAACCTTCAGAAACACAGAATGTCTCAAACTTTCAGGTTATTACTCTAAGAATCATATCTGGGTGCATTTCTCTTTTAGCGCCATCTAGTGACAAATGTTTATTATACATTGCATAATAATAATAATAATGATATAATCGGATTTAGATAGATACAATTCTGATAAAAATTCTTTTTACGTTACAAAGTTTTGTATAATAAAAAATATTTTTGATTTATATTATGGATAATGAAAAGTGTTTTAATAGAATAGTTAGCTAAAATTGTATATATTTAAAACTTTTAAAAATTTTTAAAAGTTTAAATATATACAATTTTAGCTAACTATTCTATTAACAGGTAAATCAATAATAAATTCCTCATCAAAGGATGAGGAACTCAGAATACGAGCATCGTGAAAGACTAAAATTTCTTAGGCCTCAAAACGTGCTGTACGTGCCATAGTCGGTGCGTTAGGGTCTGAACTACTGAGCTGTATAATCTTTGTCTATCTATCATAATATTTTAGTACTTTTAATTTACTATCGAAATAATCGATCAACTCTATTGCATAGAGTGGCATTGTGGTTTGATGTACATGACTGATCTTGCACTGCATCAATTTGTATAATTTCGGCTAACGCACTTGTTTTTCTATGACTTCTTTTGAATGTTAGATTTATTTTTTATTATTATTTTCTCATTAGTGCATTATGTAGCGTTTTGGTGAATTGTACATAAGTAATTTCATTTTTGTGTCCATTATAATATACATTATCGCATAATATGTATGTGTATGTATATGTGTATGTATGTATATATATTTTTTTTTTACTACCATTGTTTTTACTGATCAACTGCTCTATTGCATAGAGTGGCATTTTGGTGAAGTTTGGCTGATCTTTGTGTATCTTACTATTCTGATGGTAGCATTTATCGGACTGTATGTGGTTTTTTTTTTCCTCTATTCACTTACAAGCACTTCACATCTACACAAACACGCACAAACTTGTCTATAACCCTCTTCATAGCTAGCAAGAGCAGTCTGTAAGTCGCAGCCTCTTTGGACTGGGCAGCGACGAGAAAAATTAAATTCTGTCTGTGTTTGCCGTTATACAACCTCTAATGTCAGATAAATTAAATCAATGCTCTCAGCAGTGAGTCTGCAATCATAATACTGACCGGAATTGAACGTTGCTGGCGGCTTAGCGATTGCCAGGGGTGGTATGTGAAAGAAAAGCACCATTCACGTGTGCAAATATTGCTGTGGGATTGGGAATTCCACATTTCCATCCGTTTCAGATTCTACTTCCGAATCACGCTGCCATCTAATAGCTTTATTGAGTTTTAGAAAACACGATTTTCTAAATCCACCACGCCTAAATCACAGCCTGGCTGAGAAAAAAAAACTGAACGCCCCCACCCCACAAAGGGTTAAAAATGTAAATATTCTGTCTACCGTTATAGCGGGGAAGGAACAAATGCGGTACTTATAAGGTGGATATGATTGATTACGGACAGTCATGAAATCTCTCATAACGATTCTTCATTAATTAGACAGGAACAAAAAACGAAAAAATAAACTTCGTAAAAACACATGTATTAATTTATGCACGGGTTACTATATGCGATTAATTAATTACTCTTAATCACATCTGCAAAATCAGAAAAATTCTTGATTAATTTTGCTAGGCCTTTTATATATGCGGCATTTCGAAAAAGACGAAATTTAATTAAATTTCTCTCAATTAAAAAGTTCCTCCACGCGTTTCTTTGTTTTTCCCCTCGATTCGTAATGGCTTGAAATGATTAAAAATATTATTTTTTTTGGAAGTAAATATTTTTCTAAAAGAAAGGAAAATGAAGTCATCAAATCTTGCACTATTAAGGAAGTTAATTCTTTATGTATGACATGATGCAGCACTTCCTAGAGATAGATCTATCTCTAGGAGGTCTGTATCTGATCTATGCATCATGTCGCTCTCCACTTGTTAATGCAAGATATACAGAAAACTGGATGTGTTGTGAAGATATTTATTTTTTGAGATGTTGATTTTTTTAAAGATGGAAAAACTTATATCTGCCTCCACCGGGAATCGAACCCGGGTCCCTCGTTTGCCGGACGAGTGCTCTCACCACTAAGCTATACGCTTTAATGAAGGGAATCTCGGTCTCCACTGTAGCTAAGTGGTGGCAGCACTCGGCCGGCAAATGAGGGACCCAGGTTCGACTCCCACTAGAGGCAGAGATGAGTTCTTTCCATCCTTAAAAAATCAACCTCTCAAAAATTAAATGTCTTCACAACACATCCAGTTTTTTCTTTATATCTTGCATAATCCTTTATGTTTTGGTGTGTATTCGATACGTGGCAAATACCTGGTCGAAAAAATTTTTAGGATTTTAGAAAAATACATCTTTTATCGTCATTTCACTGCATTATACGGCTGTACATAATACCGGTGATTTAATGTTTTAATTGTTTATCGAAAAAAATACTTGGTTCCTTGTCCATGAGATTTTTCTTAAGGGCTACTGAAATTTTGCGTGTTCACAAGAGATTCATAAAATCGCATCAAATTCAAAGAATTTAAAATTATATTCAAGGGGTTAAAAACTATTCAATTTCGATGAACAATATTTTATCAGTTTATAGATATCAGTAAAATAAAAGAAAACTGTACATTTGTCCTTTGATTTTTTGGCCTTTTCATCTACTCAAAAAGTGCCCTCCAGTTAATTAAATTTCTGTGTCGATGTATTGTTTCAATTAAAAATATGCTAACACCACCGATTTGCATCCGTATTTGTAAAAAACAAATTCAATTCGTTTTTGTAGGGATGAACCATATTTATAGGTGGCCTTCTCTCACTTGAATATTTTTCTTTTCTTTTCGTCTTAAAACGAATACTTCGAATACCTTTTAGGCCATTATAAGGTTTTTCACGTTAATTTTTCGCACTTAATGAAGCTCAGCTACTCATTTTTCAATATATAAGCAATTACTCATTCATTTCAATCCTTTTTAATTCAAAAAAATGTATTTCTTTGATCCGAAATGTCATTGGAGAACACTCTGAGTTCCGGTCTTTGAACAATTCGAAATAGTTTAGTATAGTATAGAACCGACCACGCCCAGGCTCTGTCGCTTTTGTTATATAAGCTCATTGATCGTGAGATCGCGGGCGTGCCGGAAAAAAACTCAAGACGGCCGGGACCAACATCCACACCCAAACCCCCAATCCCAGGGCACATCACCGCTCGACAAGCCAGGACAGCACCGCGGGCGCAATTCCCCCCTCAGCCCCACCGACGCGGCCCACAACACCCCAACACGCCCCCGAAGGGAGACTCCCGGCCATCCTGACGAACCTCCACCGCGGACACGAGAGAGAACCCTCCACAGGACGGGGACACCACCCCCACCAAGAACAACACGGACGCCTCGCAACAAGGGCCCCAACCGACGCGCCACTCCCGACCACGCACGAAGCCACCCGATCACCGACACCCATTCCCGCCCTCCGTGCAACCCCCGAACGGTCCCCCCCCCCACCCGAGGAGCCACATGCGGGAGCGACAGTCAAAGCCGCAGTTTGCCAAAAGACATGTGCCACATCATCAAAAAAAAAAAAATTCTACAGATATATTAAATTGGTCCTCCACCATTGCCGAGAGAGGTATTCCGTGAAGTGCTGTGAACTTTGACTCTTACGGGTTCTCCGCATCATCATCTTCGTCGGCGAGATCTTGTTCTGCATAATCGACTCGTCTGTTGACCAGTCTGACAAATCGCCTTAGTTGGCCCCTGTTTGCTGATGTTGTCTCCTCATCTGGGTTGTTATCTTCATCCAGTTTGGCTTTTTCTGGGTGATTTTCCAGGAATCTGACCATTTCCACCAGCTTCCTTGTAGATTCAGGTCTGTCAAGGATTGCTTTGATCCAGGCGGTCTCGTATTGTTCATCTGGAGCCTGGAAGTGAAAAATCCTTGTGTGTTCACAGGTTGTAGCGTAATGCCATATAGAGCCCGTCGACCCACAACTGCACTTGTCATTCGGGATCAGTTTGAACCTCCTCAAATATGCCGAAAATGGCCCGTGCCCTGTGATAAACATTGTCACTTCCCTTTTCCAATTGCTACTTTTCAGACCCACAGTTTTCAGCACCTCGTGGGTGGAGCGACCGTTGGCCTCCGGGTTGTCCCATCTAGTTTGCCACTTCCTAAGGAGGTCCGCCCTTAGCATCGCTTTGGCCGCTGAGTGTAGTAGCTTGACCGTGTTCCATTCAGTTCCGTTTATGGTGGCATCTTTTGCCATTTGGTCAGCTACCTCGTTGCCCCATGTGCCCTCGTGGGCTTTGACCCATGAAAGTTGGATCTCTGTATGTCTAATCAGTACGTTTCTGGCCCGCCTGACCATTTCGTGTTCTGATATAGGGCTCCTGAGGGCCAGTAGGCTGGAAAGGCTATCCGTCCTGATGTGTGCCGGGACTCCTCTTATTGCTGCGTCCTTGACTGCTTCCAGTATGGCCAGAAGCTCCGCCTGGAAAACTGTGTTCCTGGACTTCAGCTTGGCCTTCCAGGTAGCGACGATCTCCTTGCCTGCCGTGATGACGTAGGCGGCCCCCGTCGCCTCCTTTAATCTAGACCCGTCCGTGTAGTAAATTCCGTTTTGAGTTATGTGAGCGAGTTGTTCCGCGGGGATCTGCCCGTCTGGCAGATCTTTGCTCGGGTGTGTAGTCCAACCCTTCATCTTGGCGCTGAAGTCATCTGGAGACAGCGTCTCTCCGTCTATTTCTATGGACTTGTGCAGACGTAAAAGCCTTGTCGCTTTGGCTTCGTATTCGAAGCGAAACCTAGGGGGGGGGATGCCCAGGATCACTTGAAAGGCGTTCGTGGGCGTCGTATTATAGGCCCCTAGATGTGTAAGAGGTGCGGCCTCTGAAGTGAGTCTAACCTGTCCTGTAGCTGTACTTTGCGAACCAGATGGCCGCGCCGTACGCTGCAATTCTTTCCGTCACGGTCAGGTACAGAGTCCTCCTCATCTCGCAGGGATGCCCCATTGCGGGCCGGCAATTCTTCGCATCCGTTGGAGAACCTTAAGTGTTTCTTCTTCTGAGATATGATGTGGTTCTCCTACGATAAGTTCTCATCGATTTGGAGCCCCAGATAACTGAGGAGCTTGGTCTTTTTGATAGGGATTCCGTTCATTCGAATGGTCGGGGGCCTCTTGTTCGAAAACCAGATGAAGGTAGTCTTTTGGTTCGAGAGGCTGAGGTGGCGTTTCTGGATCCATCCATTCAAGATGTCAAGGGCCTTTTCCGCCAGCTTACCTGTTCCTTCCACAACTACCACGTCGTCGGCGTAAGCTTGCAGTTTGATCCCCGTTGGCCATTCCACTTTGAGCAAATTGTCGAGGACCACGTTCCAAAAGAAGGGCGCCGAGCAGGATCCCTGTGGGGCTCCCTTCGTAACTCTGTGCTTTGCCATTCCTTCATCTGTTTCCATTGTGACCAGTCTTTCTGTGAGGATGCCCGCCGTCGTTGTTTTTAAAACGTCCGGCAGGGGCTGACCATTCAGCCCCCCCCCCAGACGTCTCCATGTCGTAAATTATCGAAGGCCGACTGGACGTCCACCGAGACCACCGCTACATCCATTTTCTGTACCCTCTGTTTCCGGATTTCCTCCAGTAGGTCCTCTATTGCCGACACTGTCGAACGCCCTTGCCTGAAGCCATATTGACCTTCGTGCCACCATCCTCGTTTATCCAGGTAGAAGTTGATCCTCTGAAGCAGTAGTCGTTCAAAAACCTTTCCAATCGAAGAGAGAAGCGAAACTGGTCGGTGAGATCCCAGAACCCCCGAGTCCCTTCCCTTCTTGAGGAAAAGTAGTAGTTTGGCCACTTTGAAGACTCCAGGAAAACACCCCATGTCCAGGCATCTCTGGAATCATGTTACAAAGAGTTTGGGGAACGCGTTGTTGATCTTTTTCACCATCCTATTATCAACTCTATCCGGTCCTGGAGCCTTGCGATCGTTGAGGCTCTTCACAATCCTGGTGATCTCCGTTCTCAAAATTCTTTTGTCCCTAGATGCCTTTGAAGCTCTTATTGGCGACAGTAGTGTCATTTCCTCTTCTGCATCTTCTCGTGGAATTCCTGGGTAGATGGTGTTTAGCTGCGCGCGCGTGGCCCCTTCCAGTATGCTTTCTCCTCCTCCGTCTTTAATGATAACCTGGGGAGGGATTGGCCTGCGCTTCGTTGTCGTTTTGTAGGGGAGTACGTATGCCTCGGTGGTGTTCTGGCATTTTTCCTTCCACTTCCTCAACTTGGTTTCCCTAATTTTCTTGCTGTAGAGTGCTGCCCTGTTTCGGGAGAAAATTTTCCTTGCAGTTTGTTTGTCCTCCTCCGTGGCCTTTAATCATTTCCGTTTGAGGGCGCGAACCAGCTTCCTGTCTCTTGCCAGTTCAGGCGTCCACCAGTTTAGTGAGGCGGGTATCTTCTTGTCGCTGAGAGCCGGTATCAGGGTCCTGTTGCTGGCTGAAGCAATGGCCTCCATGATGTTCTCCGATGCTAGCTCCAGATCTTGTTTGCTCATACACATCTCTAGTTTTGTCTCCAGTTCAGGCACATTGGTCTCACAGTTGGCGCGCGAATCTCTCAAGTCTCCGCTCCGTTGTGCGGAACTTAGACTGTCTGTCCCCAGTGAACGTCTCCTTCAGCTTGATGTGAATGTACTTGTGTCCGGAATGTGAGTTCTCCTGGTCCACGTACCATTCCGTTTGGTTGGCCAGATGTGAGTTGTTGCAGGTGGGTCAGATCTGGCCACCCTCTCGCTTCATGTCGTTCGAAGGTTGGCGTCTCATTGTCTCCATTGAGCAAGATAAGGTCGTTGGCCATGAGGAAGTCCAACACCCTGTTCCCTCTTTCATTATTATCCGGATAACCCCAAAGTCCATTCCGTCCATTCCAGTCCGCACCGATGATCATTCTCGTCTGTCAGTTCTGCCCGAGGATGTCCTTGACCTCTTGGAGCGCTTCCCTGATTTCTCTGGGGGGCGTTGAGTACGAGCTGGAAAGGATGAGGGCCCCGTCACTGAGGTAAAGTTGTATTGTCACCGAGTTCTTTCTGATGGCAAGAGTTGCGGCATTGATTTTCCTATTCGAAATACTTAGGCTAGGCCGTGTCGTAGTCACAGCCGTAAGTTTTGACGTGAATACGTTCTTTCTGCCTAACGGTGTGTGGTAAGTACTTAACCGTGCATGCACCTCGTACACATTCCTCTACGGAATTTCTAACGAATCGGCACATGCCGGAATGTGTGTTCTGGGTGTATTTATGGCCCTAACGTATTTATGTTGTCAAGTTTCGTTTGTTTCGTGTTCATGCTGCCATCTGCCTCGCATGTTCTGAAGTAAAGATGGAAATGCTTGAATTTCCATGTTGTGTCAGTATCGTGTTGTCGGTCTGCCTGCTCTCTGCCGGAGAGACTTTTTCAAAATGGAGACCGGCTCGCATTCGCGCCTCGAAGTTTCTAAACCAAACATGCACCTCGTCCATATTCCACTGCGGAACTTCTAACGAATTGGTACATGTTGGAATGTGTGTGTCAACGTATAATGAACCTTCCGACCTTCCGTGAAGTTTGTTTCTGTTTAATGCTGGTTATGTGTAGTGCTGCCATCTGCAATCAATTTTTCTAAACTATGAGTTTTTTCTTAACTCAGAGTGAGTGAAGTGTAATGAATGAATAATTACACAGTTGTAGGCCTGTTGCTCTCGGCGGCGAGAGTTTTTGATGGGGAGATCGGCTCTCATTCACGCCTCGAAGTTGGGAACCGCAGAAAATCATCTTCAGCCGACCACCGTGACGGTGGGGTTTGAACCCGGATCCTCGCGCCTCGAAACTACAACAAAACCAAACATGAACTTCGTCCATATTCCTCTGCGGAACATCTAACGAATCCGTATATGTTGGAATGTGCCATACTGGTACTGGTACATGATGTGCTGGAAAACCGTAGAAAACCAACTTCAGACGGCCACCACTATGCTGTCAACGTGGTTCGAACCTGGATCATCAGGACGAGAGTGGCACTGACATAATGAAATTGATATCACCGAGTTTATGTTCGGAATAGCTAATAGACGACACCAATGTTGTCTATTTTAGTTACGAACTTCTCGAGATGTAGAGTAAGTAGAACAATTTCTTGACAAACTTGGACCGCGTGTTCGGAGCAAGAAGTATTAAAATCCGTCTAACAGACGTTTATTTGCGTTGCAAACTTCTCGAGGTATATCGTAAAAAAACAATTTCGATACGTAATCGGGTTGTGAGCTTGGTGCCCAGACCGAAAGAAGTATTAAAACCAGGGTATCTTTGGGATTTGCCTTAACGAGATCTACCCGCAGACATCAAAAACACATAGATTCAGGCTACTTCCTGAGATATGAGCGCTTAAAGAATTCCGCCATGCAACTTTTTTTTGCAAATTTACCCAGTATCGGCAGATGATGTAAAAGATGAACTCACGTCGAAAAAGTTGCCGCTAATTCAGTTCATTCGATTTTCAATGGAAACAGAAATTATTAATTACGCTGTCATTTTTGCGACGTGAAGCTGATGCGTGAAATACATACTGTATGTAAATTTCAAACGTCTAAAAAAAAGTTGCCGATGATGCATTTCTTAATTTAGAGACTCCCATTTTCGCGAAGAGAACGGTTTTTGATATTTAAAACTCTTCTGAAAGTGTTTCTTATAGCAATGAATGAATTTTTAATGAATTTCTGTGAATACAGTTACACAATATATTCACCATTCAGATGGTGTTTCCTTCCTTGCAACCATTCTGTTACTTTCACGTGAGATACTCTATATTGGTTTTCATCACCGTCTGTAGGTCTCTGCGGATAATATTTATTTCTTGCCAGTCCAAAAATTATTTTACTCATTTATTTTTCGAAGGTCCTCAAACTATTTTTCCTATGTATTTATTTTTTGCCAATCCGCGAAATTGTTCGACTACTTTCACCGGTCCTCAGCTGTATAAAAGTCGAAGAATGCTGTTCCAAACTGTGAGTTGCTTAAACGTTTCCAGCGCGATCTCAAGGACGTCTCCAGTACCTCGAGACACATCTCAAAAATGGGAAAAGAGGCAGAGGCCCACTAACTGGGCCGCAGGGAAAAGAGGCACGGTGCCCACCAGTTAGCCCCAATAAAAGAGTTGACAAGCCCACACGACATAAACAGCAAAAGAGGCCGAGAGCCCATGATCAGCTTATGCCACAATGGTGAAAACGGGAAAAGAGGCTACAAGCCAGGCCCATCATTCAGGGGGGGAGGGGCATTGAAAATACACTAAAAATGCTGTATATATATATATATATATATATATACCATTGGCTTGTAGCCTCTTTTCCAGTATTTATATACCATTACCTGCACAAGAAAAGAGGCCAAGAGCTCACAGCTTGCCCGACATTAATATTTTCTTATTATTTTTATTTATACTTATTGTTTTATTAATATTACTTGATTTTTTTATTATTTTCCTTCTATCATTCATTCATTTTTTCCTTATTTTTATAATTATTATTTTCTTCTTTTTTTATTATGATTTTCTTTCTCTTTTTCTTCTCTTACCCTGCCGAAGCTGGAGTTT
Source organism: Pholcus phalangioides (assembly GCF_987345545.1). Classification (NCBI taxonomy): domain Eukaryota; kingdom Metazoa; phylum Arthropoda; class Arachnida; order Araneae; family Pholcidae; genus Pholcus; species Pholcus phalangioides. The sequence continues at coordinate 52,504,183 of NW_028301601.1, forward strand.
TTCCGGCACGACCGCGTCCTCCGGGGTACAGAGCTTATATCGCTGATGAGATAGAGCCTGGTCATGGTCGGTTCGTTTAGTTTAGTTTAGTACCTTGAGAACCAATGACACGTGATTTTGATCGCCTTATAATTGATAACAAATGGAAACGATTCGATGAATCTATTAATGAAAGGTATTTTCTACGTACGCCCGTCGGCTATGTAAATATCGTAGAAAAAAATTAATATACGACAGCTTCTAAAATCTATTTAGTCACGTAATTCTATTCGTATGAAGCTTTCCTAATCACGTCATCTAGTGGCCAATAAAGAATTTGCGTCTAAAAGACCATTGTTAAGACTTAAAATGATAACATCATGAATTTTGGTGTTATGGTTCGTGATAAATGTGGTAAACGATACTTTTTTTTTGCGGCATCAAACGTTTATCATGAAAATTTTACAAAATAAATTTAGTTATAGGGAACTTTTCAGCATTTTCTTAACGGCCCATTTAAACTTCCATGAGGTCTTTCCAAAATATAACGAGAGCAATGCAATGTAATTGTTCACCGCTGCTCTTTGAATAAACACTCCTTCACAATTCTTTAAATGGTTTTAAAAGCTGCACTGTCTGTATCAAACCTTATTTTTGTAAATTATTTTTAGGCACTGCAAAAAGAAAAATTCGACTATTTCCTGTGGGTTTCATAACAGTAGGAAACTTGAAACGATTTCTATATATTTTTCTTCCAGCATTTCTTCGTGGACTTTGAGTAAACACTACATATAAAGTTTAGATTCGCTAAAGTTCAATGCGAGGATACAGTTTGAAGAAGGAGAAAAATACGGAGTTTCATTCGCGTAATGAAAAGAAGTTTCTAGAAAAAACAACTTCTCAGAAGAGATAAAAGTGTGTGTATTTTGCTTTTGGAGTTTGTTCGTGAGTGAGTTCTTTTCCTTGAATCAATGTCTTTTCTTCCCACGTATGTTTGTATCCAAAGGGTTTGCGTAGGACTAAAGAAAAATACCTTTTTGTCAGGAAGAAAAACACAAAAAAATGGTTTTAATTATTTTTTTTTATCTCATTAAATGAGAAATCGCAGCCAAAAAATAATAATATTTGAACTTGATTTTCTGAAAAGATGGATCTACCCTCAGTCTTCTCTCGCTTTTCATTAAAAAATTCAAGTTAAAAAACTATTAGGTCTCATTAAAAGCGAACTAAAATTAATTCCCAGATCTACTTCTGAAAAATGGGCCCTTCACTGTAAACGCTTGGCTGCTGCTTTTGCTACAAGATATTTCTTGTAATTTATAAGAGCTGCGCCGCCTTCAATGGTGAAGTTTGAAATTTGTCAAATCGAACAGCGTGTTCAACCAGTAGAGTACGTCACCCATGTCCTCCCTTTTTTGTATCATATCCTCTTCTCATCACCCCTTGTTTTATCCACCATCCACCCCTCGCCAACCAGAAACGACACCCTTTTCGTTTTTGACTTTTAAGTAAATTCATGGTAAACGAAACTTTTATAGATGAGGTCAAGCTCCGGATCCCTGGACATTTAGTTGTTATTATTGGGTAGCGTATTTGTGATTTCGTATACTTAAACCCTTTCATAGATCTATCGCTCTATCTTCATCCATTCACAAGTTATAACCACTTATGAGTTACATGCAGTTACATGCCCGCAGCCGCTTACAATCATTTCCTACCTCCAAGAATCGTTCTGGGATGACCGGGGCAAAAAAGGATAGATATTTGAGAAAAACAAAGTTATAAATTTCACGTATAATCTTCATTAGCTCTTGTAGTATGCCAGATAGGATCATGAAAGTAGAGTACTGGTATAGCTCGCGCAATATGAGTAAGCTCCAAATGATAAGGAAGGTTATAACGCCACCTAGTAGAAAATTTAGGAACTTTTTGTCGTACGTATCTTGAAATGAAATTCAAGTGCTGTATTATGTTATAGGTTTGCCTGCTCTCGGCGGAGAGAGGGATCTGTGGAAATCAATAATCTACTACTAAAAAACATATTGAGATTTAAAAACAAAGTTATGGGCTTAGAGCACCAATATCTTCACGAAGCACCAAGAAATCTTTGGCGGGGCCAGAACCACTGGAACTGGAGAACTGGAGAAACCGCGAGACACCCAGGCTCTGTCGCAAGAAGCAACGCAAGCACTTTGCCCCCCCCCCCGAGAGGGGGGGGCCAGAACCACTGGTCCAGATCACTCAAGTGGCCGCGGCACACTTCCATGCTGATAATCTGATTGACTCGCGGCATATTTCCGGATATCTCAACTGTCCCGCAGCACGATTCCAAAACAATAAACAGGGCCGCATGCCCCAAAAACGTTGAGCATCTTTAATTTACTGCATTTTCGACCTACTTTCGAGACGTACGGTATAAAATTACCTCCTTAATAGGAGCCGCATTCCGTGACATATTCCCAAATCACTTGAGCGGCCCCGTGGCTCATTCCCAGACCACTTAAGTGTCCGTGTGTGTGTGGTGCAGTTCCATCCCATTGTGGGACACTGCTTTATAAAAATGAGTTCAAAGCACATCAATAATCTAAGATCACTAGAGTGACCTGCGGCATAGTTCTAGAGCCTTTAAATAGCACGCAACACATTTGCAGAGCGCTCAAGCGACACGCGGCACATTTACAAATCAATTAAGTAACCTGTTGCGGATCATTTAATTAAGTTACACGCGATACGTTTTCAAATCAATGAAGTCGGCCGCCCTGTCCTAAAGGTTGAAGACCCTCGACTTAATAAGAACAGAAATAATAATTACTATTGCTATAAAAATTTCCATTCCCCGGCCAATCGGCATCTTTTCATCCGAAATGACATCCAAAACAAGTCAACACTTTCAAGTGTCTCCGGAATTTCACAAAGGATTCCGAATGCCGTGAAAATCTCGATCCTCATCTTCGTCCTTTTGTTTCCCACGACCTTCCTTTCCAAAAGATACCGGAACCAAGGCAGAAAATTCTAATTAGAATAGTTAATTAATTACGAAGATTCTCTCGTGTGGAAAACATGTTTTTTCTATGACGGAGGCAGTTAAGAGAGTCGATCATTAATTGGATAATTAGTCGAAGTTAAAGGTTATAACTGTCTCGCCGTTCGTAATGCGAATTTTGCAATGCGTACATTTGGGCACGAGGTTTCTCGCTCCGGGATGACAGGTCTTGTCGCTTCAAGTTCTTTGTAGATGTCTTCTTGTTTGGGTAGTCAAAGGGGTGTTAATTAACAGTATCGCTGGGGTTTCCAATGTGTTTGTGTGTGTGTGTGGAATTCTCTGTGAATTTCTCACAGAACTGCGATTCAACTCAATACTTTCCGAAGATATATGTTCCGGATATTCTCTCTGAGCTAATTTCCATTCAGGGATGTTTAAAATAACCATTGTGTGCAAATACAGTGTTAATTACGTTCCTGCTGTAATGCAGGGAGTTTTTCTCCAAGAGGGTTGTGAATAAATTTTATAGTTTATCCAGGAGGTTTCGTGAAATTTCTCACAATTGACGGTTTTAAAGAGAAATTCGATAACCATATTACAATAAATCTAGAAACTTTCCGCATTTAGAATAAGACAACCGTAATTTCTTATGGACTGATTAAAAATCTGTGCTTCCACATTAATTATTTGCGTATAAATATTTCCTACTTACGTCATTTAGTGACCAATTTAACCTCGCGTCTTTATAATCATTGCTAAAGACTTAGAATGATAACATCGTGAATTTTGTTGTTACGGTTCATGATAAACGTGTTAGACGATAGCTTGCGGCATAAAACGTTCCATGAAAATTTTTGCAAAATAAATTTAATTATAGTTAATTTTTAAGCAATATTAATGATCCTTTCCGAACCTTGATAACTACTTGTGCATATAACGGGAGCAATGCAGTAATTGGTCGCCGCTGCTATTGAAGAAACGCTCCCTCAAAAGTTATTAAATGGTTTTAAAAACTATACTGTCTATAGGCACTATCTTTTAGGCAGTACAAAAAAAAAATTCGGCCATTTCCTGCGGGTTTCATAATAGGAAACTTGAAACAATTTCTATATTTTTTTCCAACATTTCTTCGTGGACTTTGAGTAAACACACTACATGTAAAGTTTAGATTCGCTAAAGTTCAATGCGAGGATACAGTTTGAAGAGAGAGTGATAAGTGTGTGTGTGTGTGTGTGTGTGTGTGTGTGTGTGTGTGTGTGTGTGTGTGTGTGTGTGTGTGTGTGTGTGTGTGTGTGTGTGTGTGTGTATTTCGCTTTTGGAGTTTGTTCGTGAGTGAGTTCTTTTCCTTGAATCAATGTCCCACGTATGTTTGTATCCAAAGGGTTTGCATAGGACCAAAGAAAAATACCTTTTCGTCAGGAAGAAAAATAACAAAAAATTGTTTTAATTCTTTTTTTTATCTCAGAAATCAGAAAATGTAGCCAAAAAGTATAATAATATTTGAACCGGATTTTCTAAAGAGATGGATCTACCCTCAGTCTTCTCTTGCTTTTCATTAAAAAAGTCCACATGTAAAAACATTAGGTGTTATCAAAAGCGAACTAAAATTAATTCTCAGATCTTCTACTATTGAAAAATCGTCCTTTCATTGGAAACGTTTGGCTGCCGCTTTTGCCACAGGATATTTATTGTAATTTCAAAGAGCTCCATCAGCAAAAAGAGCTGCGCTACCTCCAATTGTTTTGAAAGTTGTCATATCCAACAGCGATGAATCCTAGGGTACGTTCAGAGTGTAGAGGATGTCACCGATGGCCCCGTTTCGATCACATCCTCACCACGTATCGAGAAACGACACCCTTTCCCCTTTTCGAATTGACTTTTAAGTAAATGTAGGGTGAACAGAACTTTTATAGATGAGGTCGATCTCTGGACCCTGGGTTATGGAGTCTTTGAAGAGGGGACGTGTCAAAACCTGGAAATTTCTCAAATTTACGCTGTAATTTTGTCCAATGTCCGTTGATTTGTCAAGGCAAGGTAAAAAAAATTCAAGAATTTCCAACCGGAGGAATTGTGGTTAATATAATCGTGTGGAGCGCGTCACCTCGATTTAAATATCTAGACACTTTTTCCATTGCTCTATCTCCATCAGTTCAAAAGTTATCACCACTTGAAAATTCCGTACACAGTTACATACGAAGGCTCTTACCAGTGCCGTAACTAGCCATTACTGTGCCCTGTGCAAGAATTTGCATTTTGGCCCTCTTCTGTCCCCCTTCTCAAAGTGAGCCCTGTGTGGACCTGTTGCACCTGCCTAGTTACGGCACTGCCTATTACAATCATTTTCTACCTCCAAGTGCTATTTTCGGATGCCCGGGAGGAAAAAGGATTAATGTTTGAGAGATGAGAGAAATTCATAAAACTGGAAATTTCGTGCTCTTGAATGACTCCTGTAGTATGGCAAATCATCATCAACAACAACAACAACCATTTTCAATCCACTGCTGGTTGAAGATCTCTAAATTTTTCCATTTTGCTGTGTTTGATGCTTTAGCCATCCAGTTGACTCCAGCACTTTCCTGATCTCGTCAATCCATCTTGCGTGGGGACGCCTTCTCGGATGTTAGAGGCTAAGCGCTCGATAAAGGTTAAAGCGCTACCTGGTGAATGATTTAGGAACTGTATGTGCTACCTGAAATCAATTAAAAAAATAGACAAAACATATCAAGTACCAGGTAGTAGAAGTCCGATACCAAGTATAAAAAATATACTTGATTATGTATGATGTGTATGAAGCCATCGAAAATATCAGTATACCTATAAGTCAGGCATGATACCACTCGATATTTTGCATGACAGTATCGGCCAAGTATCATCCTGGAATTCAAAGATAAAAGAGAATAGGGCTCTTTTGAGCTCGGTGCTCTGTATAACGGTCACGTCATGATTTATTAAGCTTTTGTGAGCTGTTGTTGCGTAAGTGCAGTATCATATTTTAGGTCTGCTTGCTGTCTGAGGAGAGAGGGATCCGTGGAAATCAACGATTTCCAACTAGAAAAAAACATTGTGAGTAGAATCATGAAAGTGGCATAGTGGACACGAATACTCGTCAAATGATAAGGAGTGTTAGAGCGCTGCTACCTGGTAGGGAATTTATCAACTTTATGTGCTATCTAATATCAAAAAACAGACCAAAAATTTCAAGTTCCAGGTAGTAGAAGTATGAAAAATATGTTCGTTTATGAATAATGTATATGAGGACATTGACATTGAAAACATCAGTATACCTGTAAGTGAGACACGATACTACTCGATGTTTTGCATGAATTATTTGCACTTTTTTTTAAAAGGTTTATTCTGTATCCAATGCGAAAATATACGAGAAAATGCATTTCATTTTCGTTCAGCTATTTTTTGTTTGCGCATAAAATGTATGCTACGATTCTTTTAAGTTGTTGGACTCATTGTAAATGTGCAAATGTTTTTAAGGTATGTTTTGACTTGTCAGGATCGATAAGTAAATTTTTCATAAGTGAGCAAAATTTTTGATTGAGATCACCACCTTCTGTTGGTGTATTGGGTGGTGTTGCTGTTTTTCGAGCGTGAAACGGTTTCTCTGCTCGGGTGGCGAAATGGGTGCTGAATAAATGAGTGGGAACTGGTGCTTCGGTTAAATTTTCAAGGCATCCTTGCAACCTTTTGATATCGACGTTACAGAATTTTTCTCTTCATATTTCTGTGTTCACTACACACACACCTCACAAAACACATTTACACGCACAATATTGTCTTTCTCTTCATACGCCCGTCGAGGCAGTTAGTAAGTCGTCCGATTTCCCCCATGAGGGCCACGAAACGACGGGAGGATTAAATTAGGTAGGTATTATTTGCACAGTTTCATAACGTTCTTCGTCACGACCGCGCCCTCCAGGGCAATGAGCTAAAATCGCGTAGGCGACAGAGCCTGGTCGTGCTCGGCCTATTCTGTTATGTATAACGATCACGATTTATTAAGCTTTTGTCAGTTGTTGTTATACAAGTGCAGTATTTATGTTGTAGGTCTACATAGTCTCTGCGGAGAAAGGGGTCCGTGGAATCAACAATCCCCTTCTGAAAAAACAAAACATATTGAGATTTAAAAAATGTTTTGCTCTTCAAGCATCAATGTCTTCAGGAATCACAAAGAAATCTTTGGAGCGGCACAGTTTGGGAACCACTGGTCTATATGGTGAATCCATGAATCGGATGATAGTGTTGAGACGACCATGGTTGTAAATCAAGGGTGCTCAATCTATTTGTCGAGTGCGGGATACGCTTCATTAGCTTGAAAACTTATTGCTGGAAACCTTAAATGATCTGGAATTGTGCGTCAAGCCACTTCAGTGAACTGAAAATTTGCCGCGAGTAGCTTAAGTGATCTGGAAATGTGCCGCGATTAGCTCAAGTAACTTGGAAAATGTGCCGCGGGCCACTTAAATGGTTTATTAATCGCTCGCGGGTCATAATCGTATTAAATGTTTCGATTTCTTATAGACTTTTGTATAGCAATATGGAGAAATTGTTAAAAATCCCCTACTAATGTGTTTAAGTCATCTTTTTAATGATGTATATTCTTTCATTTTTGTCCTGTAAGTGTTGTGTTGCACCAGCTATGCACAAATGGTTCCTCCAGAGTATATGTTATGCACAATTCGCAAATTTAATTATTCGTACAGTGTTTTTCTACCATTTTGTTTTATATATATTTTATTTTTTTTATCCTCTTACCCTGTATGCAATATTTCGAACCCTGTTGCATGTTTAAATTGATACAGATTTTCATTTCGTGGACACGTGACGTCCCCATGTGGTCTACCACGGATGTTGTCCTCACGTAATTTTTTTTTTTTTTTTTTTTTTGTCCAGTGCGTCCTTTATACGTTAGAAGTTCCTCAGGAACATTAACATGGGAGCGCGTTTGGTTTAATAATATGGGGAAATCGGCATCAACGGTGAAAAAGTTCGATGTCGGATAACAATTATTTATTCAAATAATAACTTGTATGAACAAGAATTAAGCTAATTTTTACGGAATCAAAGGTTTGAGGTCACCGTTGACATCAAATGGCTCCGAGGGTTCCACATTTGGGCCGCGGAATGTGAGTTGAGCATGTATGGTATAAAAAGATATACAGCGTAATAGGATTACAGGAACAATTCATATATGTGTATATGCCGTGCACATCAGTATATTTCCCACAAGCAATTCACAATCATTATATTTCTACATTGAAGAATTCTTAAATCCTGGCATCCTGAATTCTTAAGTCAGGCATTTTTAAATCCTGAAAACCGAACCATTTGAGGAATTTCGAGAACTCGAAATCCAAATTTACGTTGAATTCGCGGAAGTGAAATTCATTAAAATGTGAACGGGGGATTTTTCTATACTATCTTCATGTATTATAATCTTCGAAGATTAATTGATGTCAAGTTTTAAGAACTTTCGTGTGATTTTTCCCTGTTGCGAAATTCCAGCGACTGAACACAAAGGATTCAATTAAAGTCCAACCGTCTTAAGGGAAAAAAAAAAGGGAATTTAAACTGAAAGATAATTGAAAGGAATTCATTTTTTTGTTGTTTCGTTGCTCGTTTATCTCTTTCTTCAAGGCTAATGTTAGATTTTCTGGAGAATCGCTTGTCACTGGATTTATCCGCTTTGCAACTTGTTTTAGCTTGTTAGTAATAATAATGGGAAAAATTCAGAAATTTTTGACACTTTAATTGTTTAGAATATTAGTGTGGCAGCGGCATTTGCCAGAATATAAATTGTCGTTCAGTTTCTCATTAACCGCACATCCACATCTCGGAAACTATTACGTGGGGGGGGGAACTAAATTCTTTTTGTAAGAAATGATAGGTAACGACAGACGAGGTGCAGTAGTCGTGTTTACAATCTAATTTGCATAATCGCGATTGTTTTGAAACGTTAGCGTGTGCTCTAGTAGTACGCAATATTTTGTTCGTTGTTTGCAACTTTTAGGTATAATACGAGCCGTATAAAATTTCTGTTAAAAAATCTAAAATTCGTCACTTGATTTGGTTAAACTGAAAATCCAAACTCAGTGCTTTCAGGGCTGCACAACCGAGATAAATTCCGTTTTACGAGAGTCCCCTATAAGTGCCAGAGCTGTAGGATGCTGTTTCTACAATGGGCATTCCTCTCTACAATCCAGCAGGAAATAGCCCGGTGCGAGGGCAAAAAAGATCGATCGAGAGAAAATTCAACTGCCCTTGCGGGGAATCAAACCCACATCCTTTCACTTTTTCGGGTGAACGGCCTAGACCACTAGACTACCGATGTATATTTTATTTCACTCATTGCACCTCACTCAGTCTTGCATGAGTGACCATACTTTCCATGACGAAAAATGCTTGTTTAGATGTGTTCTATCAACCCCTAATGTTTCTCTCTCTTGCATACTGAATCACCCTGTATGTTCTGAGATGTGTATAAACATTGCCTGATATGAGTAAACAGAGCCATGCAGTATACTCATTTACTGCACAACCTGTTTTCTCTGTTTACGGTAAAAAATGGCATCTCATATCCGAGCCGCATTCACAAAATTCTGACGTCAGAAAGATTGTATATTGCTCGCATTTTCGTGGGGGGAAATAGAAAAAGTGGCCCTATTTTGAAATCGAAAATAAAGAATATCTAAAATTTTAGCGACTCAAGTTATAACGAACCTCTACTGGTGAAGTGGGAATTCGAAAAAAGTTAGTCGCGGGAACTCAATTAGCTCATCAACCCTTTATCTGGACGTTCCGCTCTCTAAAAAGCAACACAAAAGTGTCGTATACAGTCGAATCCCGTTATAACGAACTCCAAGAGACTGGAGAAATCACTTCGCCATAACAAAATTTCGTTATAAAGGAATTCCTGGTATTTGAATTGTTCCTATGTAAACCTATCTGGGGGGATTAGAAAAGTGTTCGTTAAAACAAGATTTTCGCTATAACGGTATTCATTAAAACGAGATTTTCGCTATAACGGTATTCATTAAAACGGGATTTGACTGTATTTTTCAAATGCAGGCATTTTATGTTTTGAGCTCGTTGGGGCATTGATGCTTCTAAGCAACTCCTGAATATTCGATATTACTTGTGAGCCGTTGATGAAGTTTCTATAATTGCCATTAGACTGGCTCAAAGCTACACTTGTCTAGTATCTCTTGATAAGCCAAGCAAAAACGATTTTTGTGTGACCCTTTTGCATTTACCATGTGTGGAGGAGACACGTTCTTCATCAATGATAGAGAGGAAAGACGGCAAACAATAAACGACACTTTTATACTATTCAAATCTATGTAAATCAAATAGGTACAGTGTGTTCCCGGATGTGCAATATTTACAATTATCCAATCATTACACTGCAATCATAGTTAGAAAAATTCGCGGTATATAGCAGCACAACACATAACAAGCATTACACAGAAACATACTTCACGTTAGGTTTACTACATGCACAGCTTACACCTTGGACCAGGTCTTCGAACACCTGCTAAAATCTCTTCATTGAGACAGGCGGGCCATGGTCTGATTAGGAGCAGGAGGATGTGCAACATCCCATATTTCTTTAAATATTCACAATAATTTTGTTTTGTCACAACTGGCATTCAGGGGTATCTCTCATTCGCTTGATAAAACCCCCTCAAAAATTTTTCTTCTCTGGATATTTCACTCAATTAAAGGGTTAACGTTAAGTAAGAACAGAATTCTTATTCGAGTACTAAGAACAGAAATAATAATAATTATTGCCATAAAAATGTCATTTCCACCTCCAAGGCGAATCGCGTCTTCCCATCCGAAATGTCATCCAAAACAAGTCAACACTTTACGAGTGACTCCGGAATTTCACAAGGGATTCCCGATTCCGTAAAAATTCAATCTCTCCTTTTCTTTCCCCACGACCGTCTTCTCCGGAAGGTACCGGAATCAAGGCAGAAAATGCTAATTACAACAGTTAATTAAATACAGAGATTCTCTCGTGTGGAAAACGTGTATTTTCTACGACGTTTGCGGTTAAGAGTCGATCAGTAATTGGATAATTAGTTCGAGTTAAAGGTTATAACTGTCTCGCCGTTCGTAATGCGAATTTTACAACGGGTACATTTGGACAAGAGTTTCTCGCTCCGGGTTGACAGGTCTTGCCGCTTGAAGTTCTTTGTGAATGTCTTCCTTTGACAAACAAAGGAGTGTTAATTACTCCTTATTGTATCGCTGGGGTTTCCAATGTATTCGAGTGTTTGTGTGGAATTCTTTGTAAATTTCGTTCACAACTTCGATTGAACTATCCGAAGCGCATATTTTCATTGAGGGAAAATTAAAATTACCGTGTTCAAAATTTCTTGTACATTAGATGACAGAATGCAGGGAAACCCAATTACTAGGGCTAAGATTTTTATGCTCTAAAAACTTCTGAAAAATGCTCTATAAAATATGCCTTTATGCTCTTAAAAAACTGTAAATATACCCCATAAAACGAAAAATGTGTTGATGCTGTCTTAACTATTTTGAGCCATTACTTGTATAAGCAAAAATTTTTCGTTTTACTAATTAATCTCATCGTGCCAAAATTTCCTTCAAAAATTTCCCCTTTTGAGCAAGTTTTATCCTACATAAATGAGCACATAAAGCAATTTTTATGATATTCGTCATTTCAAGACAGACGGTCACGTTACAATCTGAAAATATGCTATGAGCCAATGAAGTAATCTGGAAATGTGCCACGGGGGCCACTTGAAAGATTTGATAATCTTTCATGGGATACACTCGAGCGAGTTTCTTCATTTGTCGCGGCCACATCAGATGACTCTATCCCGCGGGCCATGTATGTTCCTGCACCTATCCTGCTTGAGAGAAGAATATCTTGGAGATTTCGGGACATCTCGTACTCGTTAATTAGGGCTAACGTCCTGCACATCAGCTCGATTAATACAAACGTACAGACTTTAGAATTTAATTGCGTTGGACTAGAATCCTTAGTAGATCACGTTTAAGACTAAACAACAAAAACATATTAAGCCGAGAAAACGTCAATTAAATCGTAAATGTTGCGATGCGAATCAGGACTCCCGAAATAAGACTTCATAATATCGGGGAAGCGCTTTAGACGGGAATCAATAATTGTCACCGCTTTTCTCAGAAACTGCAAATTAAAGTGGAAAAGATACCTCCAAGAATTTCATTTTCTCTCTCGAAGTAACAGATTTGTTCAAGTGTAAAGAGATTGAATAATTAACAGAACTCGCGTGCGAAAAATCAACACGGGACACCTCGTAAGATGGCGCGCATTACGTGCTCGGAATTAACGAAATACAGAACGTCTCGAGTTTTACGACGTATCAGTTTTCTGATATATTTGTTCTCCCGCTTTCTTTTTCTTATAATATAGCTCGGGGGGTTCTTTTCTTCCCGAAACTTATCTTCCCGACCAGTCAAGTCAAGACAAGTCGAGAGGAAAAAGACGCGTTTGCGTTAAGACTCTTTTTAATTAAGAGGCCGTTAATTAGAAACGATTCCGTCTTGTTCGAAACGGCGTGTGTATAACGCTGTTTGTAAAATTAGATGTGAGGGATGTTCGTGTGTGTTTTAATAGATACGTAGATGCGATTGAGAATAATTAATGGACATGTTGCAGCAGCCGCCGTTCGTTATGATACATATTCCCGGAGAATGATTTTATTGACTTTTTTTTCTAAAATTCCGGTCTTTCTATCTAATTTATGAAGAATCATTAGAACTGTCAGTGGTTAACTTTTTTCTTCCATTATAAATAGCGTAAGGGATGTCCGAGTTTTGTGTTTACTTTAAAGTAAAATATTGAGACATCAAATCAGTGGTTCTAAACTTTTTAAATATTGGGGCCACGGGCTGATGGGCTCTCGACTTAAAACGGGCAAAATGTAAGTATTTCAATGGAAGAAAAATTGTTTCAGAAGAAACAAATACTAATTTTGATAAATTCTTGAATAATTTCATTCACAAGTCTGAATTTCTTTTTTTTGTTTAATTATTTCTCTTATTAATTCAGAAATTACTTTCAATAATTCTGAAATTATTTTTTTGAATAATTCTGAAATTATTTTTTTGAATAATTCTGAAATTATTTCTTTATCAATTCTGAAATTATTTCTTTATCAATTCTTAAATATTTCTTTTTTTTAGTTCTAAAATTATTTCTTCCACCAATTCTGAAGCTATTTCTTTTACTAATTCACGAATTATCTAATTCTCTAATTCTGAAATCATTTGTTTTTCTAATTCAGAAATTATTTGTTTCTCTAATTCAGAAATTATTCATTTCTCTAATTCAGAAATTATTTGTTTCTCTAATTCAGAAATTATTTGTTTCTCTAATTCTGAAATTATTTCTTTCACTAATTTTGAAATTTCTTTCAAAAATCCTGAAATTATTTATGACTAACATTCTAAAATTATATCTTTTAAAAGTCTAAAAAAATTTTCTTTTAAAAAGTCTGAAAATTTTTCTTTTAAAAAGTCTGAAAATTTTTCTTTCATAATTCTGAAAATTTTTCTTTCATAATTCTGAAATTAAGTCTTTCGAAAATTCTGAAATGATTTCTTTCGGTAAGAAAATTTTCAACATTTCTGTAAATTCTTCATTTGTTTGGATGCCGAGTTTTTCTTCCTGAGATGTATAACATCAGAGGACTAAAATGAGTTTGGGACCTCCAACTCCCCTTCCCCCAACCTGTTAAGATGCTCTGGAAATGTATCAAATACACACTGTCACTGAGGAATCTCAAAAACATCTCGCAGTATTTCCAACACTTACTGGCCTGTGCTGCCGGTTTCATCGAGTTTTTTTATTATTATTTAATCGTCTTTCTATAATTTTCAGCTGTTTTCTAAAAGTGATCGACGGACCAGCACAAAAAGTTCCGAGGGTTTTATGCGTTCAAGTCTTCTGCCTTAAACTTTCACAGGGTTGCCAACGTTTTTCAAAGAAGGGACGATCACACTCAGACCATATGTCCCGTGTTTACGGGACACGCGTATTTTCTCCGATCCTGCAAAATATGAGGCTATTTGAATAGACATTATAATCATCATCAGCATAACTATGAGGGACAGGCATAGGATGATCGATCCTCATAGAAATAAATTAAAATTGTTGCTGATTGTGTAGCCTAGAAATGCGGAAATTTAGTGGGGTTTTCCGCCACATCAATAATTTTAAAAATTGAATTGAATTCTCGATTTTTTTTTAAACATCTAGTACGCTTAGAGATACGAAGCCCAGAAAATTAAATATGAAGCCGGACCTACTTTTGAGTGGGATATCATACAATTACACATTGATTTCAACTTTTTATTTATATCTTTTCAAGCACGAAAATGAAAATTAATGTCTCCGTATTGTCTTATAATATCCAACTGCATAAATTCATGTAGTTTAGGATGTTTCACAATTAGTTATGGGCCCATTAATAAATTACATTGAAGAAATTCCGCAGATTTATCAATCATTTTTTGAAGTAAAAACAGCTGTGGTGGTCGAGTGGTCACAGTTACGGACTCGCATCGCGAGGATCCGGGTTCGAACCCCACCGGCGCCACAGTGGTCGGGGCTGAAGTTGGTTTTCTGTGGTCCCAACTTCAAGGCGTGAATGTGAGCCGATCTCCCCGTTAAAAAGTCTCGCCACAGAGAGCAACAGGCCTACAACGTTACAAATATTCAATCATTACACTTCACTCACAATTTGAAGTATAGATGGCAGCTGAAATATCAGACACAACACTAGCTACACACTCAGACTGCTAGGTGCCCTCACTCTGTTCCAGACTCTGCCACAAAGCTGGGCTGGAAGAGATCTCGGCAACGGGATAAGTCCGGTGGCAGAGCCCCTTGCGTTCATTCATTCATTCATTGAAGTAAAAACAGGCAGATCGGTAGCTTGAATTTCAAGAAAATTTTCGAAATAGCTAGCGCCCATCAAAAAGGAAAGAAAGCTTCATTTCTACGTTTCTTTAATTTAGATTTGTTTCTTTCATGAGTCACGCAGGAAGTCGCCATATTGGTTACCATGTCCACGGTTTGTTTGTCCCTCAAGAAAGAGGGAAATATCACGTGATCCAAAAAGCCTCGTTGTTTGACTATCCTCTTATTTTTGCAAAAATGTTCAGTTTGTCAGTCTTTTGATCTCTAAATTGTTTTTATTTTTGAGTCATAATTTCGATTTTCACAATGCAGATTATGTAATTGTGTATGAACGTGGTAGAAAACTGCAGCTTATTTTTACCGTGTTGGGTATAGACACCGGAACCGGACAGTGCTGCCCCCCACCCCAAATAAACTTTGTAAGAAGACGTACCTCCCCCGTGAATTCATGGATGCAATCTATAATTGATCACTGCATTATATGCCTCCCACGCAAACGATCCTGAATCTCTTACGCATGGAACGTCCAGCAACTATGCCTGCCCAAAGATGAAAAACCGAACAGAAACGCATTGAATAGAAATTCATCTCTCTCTCTCATTCACCCTCTCACTGGCTCCCTCACTCACTCACACACACATAATTATTATTTTAAGAATGCCTACCATACTAAATATATAGGTTTGACAGCCTACACAAGACCATCATTCATAATAAATGGATTCTTTAAAAGTTGGAGAGAATTTCTTTTTGATTGAAAAATGGAATGAGGAATGGAATTTCTTCAATGTTTGAAAAGCGTTCGCGTGCCACTCCGAACACCTTGGCGTGTTTTGAGTTGGCCACCCCTGCTTCGTGTGTACAAACTACATCCCACGAAGGAATCAAAAAAATATTTGCTCGTATCAATACATAAAAAAAGGACATGAAATCAAATGAATGGGGAAAACTATAAAAAATTGAAAAACTAAGAGAAATGATTGATGACATTTAGTTTCTCTGCACCCAATTGAAGGAAATGTGTATAAAATGATGTCCTAGATATCAGTGGTTCTTAACCTTTTTTCTCTCCCGCTCCCTCAGTCAAATGCGATTTACCTGTCCACATCCCGTAGGATAATGCGTTTTCTATTTGTTAGAAAACTTAATTTCTTGTTATTAGTTATATTAATTCCCTATTATAACAAATTTTTACAAATTCCATTAAATGTTATTTAATTATACAAAAATTGCCACGTTTTCAAGACAAATAAATTCAATTGGTTGAATGGTCTCTGATTGGAAAAAACTTGTAAAACGAGGCAATTTTTGTATAATTAAAACCAGGCAAAGTTTGTAATTTTTATGATAAAATGTTATTTAATTCTTTTTTTTTTGGCAATGGTTAATAATTTTTACTATTTTATTCATTTTTTCAAAATTAATTTGAAAACCACAAACTTAAGAATAATGATTTTTTAGCTTAGTTTTTCAATTAATTAAGGGATACATTGGAGATGTACAGTATATGTTTCTTTGACACTTGATTAAATATTTCTGACGCTTTTCCAAAGTCACACAAACGACAATATCAAATCTAAGCGCAGCATGCTAATAACGCGAGGTACAAACGCAAACAAACAGCAGTTGTTTGAGTATTAATGGTATTTTTCCTCAATAGAAATGGAAAGCAAGTACGATCGCTAAACAAAAAAGAAACTTTTGAAAAGTAACGCAAATTCCACTCTTTCGTATGATATATTCGCGCAAGCGAAAGCATAAAAATGTCAAAATGTCGGTATGATTCATATTTTTCAAAGAACTAAGAATAATTAAATTTTTTTCATCATTTCAATTTTTCCGAATAACAAGTCAACATTTTATAATTTCTTTTCCATCTCGCACTCCCGAAAATGCTTTGCCGCGCACCTGGTTAAAGAACCACCGTCCTAGTTGATCTCTATTTTGCTTCTGTAAAGGACTATTGTAGCTCCTATACGGTACCCAAACAAACAAATGTATGCATCGATACTTCGAAAGGTGAGCTGAAGACATGAGAGTAATATGGCCAAAGTGAAGAGCAGCCACGCATCCTATAAGCAGTTTTTTTTCATTATTTTTAGTTCAATTTCATCGACATCATCTATCACTTGAAATGTATCGACTTTGGTTTCGCTTTTGTCAACGATATCTTTCATAGATTGGGTTTAAGATTATTGACAAGTGATAATAATTATTATGTGTTCGCGACTGGATTCTTGGTAGTAAATGCATTCTGTTAAGTCCATATTGATTCGGTGATGCACGATAATTATACGGGCAAATACATTTCCTTAGGATGCAATAAGATATTAATATTAATTGGAATCAATTGTTTTAGCAGCTCGCGAGGTTCTCGAAATGTATCGTCCTGCACGTGAGAGTCATTACCAATCTACCGGAGTAGATTATACTTTAACGGATGGGAAACATAGTTGACAGAAATAACTAGCATCAGTTAAGCGTTGTAGTGCTGCACGAGAACGAACGATCAGACCATGATTAACATATGGATACGTCCAGATGCCCATAAATACGAATTGATACAGTATTTGATGCTCTTTACAGCATCAACATGATCATGATAACTGTTGAGCCATAGAAGCATTGCCACAAAATTGTGTGAAGTGTTCTCCATTGGAAAAGTTCCACATCTTCAGTTTGCACGTTAAATTTAAAAACGGACATACATTTTAATGTTTTCAGATTCAAAATATGATTATATTTACCAGTGGATAAAATCCGAATTTCTCTGCAAATGTATAAGTGTTTTAGGCCAGGATTATACTATGAAAGTTTGATAAAAGACCTTTTACAAAACTTTAAAAAGTAACCGATAAGCTTGTTGGATGCATTCACTCGAATGTAAAGAATAGCCTTACGAAAGTTTATAACAACTGACTATTGCGAATATATATATATATGAATTTTTGGGAAGAGGAGAAAATTCAACTGCCTTTTCGGGGAATCGAACCCACGTCCTTTCACTGTCTAAGGCAGTGGTTCTCAACCTTTTTTTGTCCATGGCCCCCTTCCAACCATTTCTCATTCCTGTGGGCCCCCCCCTCTTGCGAACATGAATAATTTTCTAACACCCCCCCCCCCCGTTTTTCCATTGGAAGATAGTTATTCAAAAATTGTCTAAAATATATAAATATGTTTGAATTTAATTTGATTAATTTTTAATTTATGAAAATAACGAAAGAGCAAAATAAACGTAATAGAATACAGTAAAAAAATTAGAATAAATTATTTTCAATCAATGTAAATTCTGCGCTTGAAGACGACACAATGTCATCAAGTTACTGTAAATACAAATACAACGCCACAACAGGCAAAATGCCCAACGAGGTGGCTGAGAAAAAGATGCCCATAAAAATATGGATGTCATATATTTCAAAAATACAGCAACTCAATTAAAAACGCAATTAACACTAATTATAAACAATATATATATGCATGATAGAATACTGTACAATGCCCATAAAGAATACTTATGGTTGTCTTATTCTAAGTATGGACAGAGCTTCTCGATTTACCCCAACATGTTTGTCGTATTTCTTTTTAAACATGTCAATTGTGTTACAATTTACTGCCTCCGGGGGTAAGCTATTCCATTTATTAACAACCCTATTAGAGAAAAATTCCCTGCTGCGACACCACAACCTTGCATTGTCCCTCACCAATCGATACTAGTTTGATCTGTAGAAGTAAAAGAAATGCTACCAGAGGTGTGCAAATTACAAACTTGAGAATGTATCTAAAAATAAAAAATACCCAATATGTATAACGGTGAATCGTCAGAAATGATATACCTACTGGCAGGGCCACAACTGGATACTTAGTTAGCCGGGGCAACCACTCATTTAGGCACCCCCCCCCCGTAATGCTGAAGGATAGGTTAAATGGTTAAATCTGCGCCCCCTTTTTAATGCGCCGGGGGCACCAGATTCGCCTGCTCCCCCCAACTACTTGCGGCCCTGCCTATTGGTAATATTATGGCCATTCTAAGATTCAAAGGTTTCTCCTTGGAGTGTTGTTACGGCCTTTATCTCATCAACCGTTCGTCGTAGTGGTAGGGCTCTAATTTTAAAAATTCTAAAAATGTGACCAGAAATTACCCTGTACGAGTTTTGAGGATGAAAATACAGTGTACACAAAATAAAAAATGAAATTTTTATACGATCCTTCCCCTCCCCCCGTCCTCTAACTTCCAATTAGACAGTTGTTGCTCTTTCTCTTCTGAGCCCAACAAACAAGTTACATGTTTTTAACTCCATTATTCCCTGAGATATTCAAATTCAAAAATCGGAGACCAGTCCAGGCTTAGGAGAATTTCACTGCCCAATGCAAAAAAACAAAAAAAATTGCGGCCCTCTCTAAAATTTTTTTATGTAGTTGCTCCCCGACTTACAAACTTTTCGAGTTACGAACATAAATCTTGAAATTTTGTTTTCATGAAAAGAACGAATTCTATCACACTCATTTTTTTTTTCATTATTTCAGGAACGCGTCGATAGTCTGAATCGTAATCAAACACGATCCATTGAGAGGGAATAATTTTACAAAATTCATAAATTATTAATAATAATTGGCGCGTGGTTCACCTGCTGACACTTCATCGTGGCTCCAACCATATTCAAGAGACATAAATTTTTTTCATGCTTTTAAAGCGCTTCATCATCATCTCTTTATCAAATATACGTTGCAATTCGATAACTTCGATCATTTTTCGAATTTTTTATTGATGTTTTTGTTTAATTAATGTAAATTAATAGAAGTAAAGGAATCAGGTACTAGAATTCCATGACCCCCACAAAAGTGGGGCTGACAGGCAGGATCGTCGTAATAGCATCATAGGCCCCCGTGCCAAAGGATTTTTTGGAGGCCCTAGCAGAAAAATTCTTGGAAAATTCGTAAATTGAATCTGGTAACCCTATCTGAAGACCACATAACCCGTATTTTCACTTATTTGTTCGATCATCCATATTGTCCGAATGTTTTTGTGGAAAGAAATAATTATTTTTTCTACATAAAATCGATTCTTGCAAATGTACGAATTTTGTTACCGAAATGTTCGTCTCATAAAAAAATTTTATGCCAAAAAATGACAAGGAAACTCTCTATCTCTCTCTTTCATCATCTCATGAGTTGCCTGAAATTTCGAGATTAAATGGCAGCACCGACAGTATATATATAAATCAAGCCTCCGGAGAGAGTAGGACGTCAGCGGTCTCCGCCTTGGCAGTGCTAAGAACTGTGTCCCCCAAAACCTTTCGTCGGAACATCACGTGACTCGGTGAAAACAAACACGACCCCCCCCCCCCCGTAATTTTCTTATGGCATAAATAGGAGTTTAAAACAATAAATGAAAAAATAATTTCAGCTTGGACGAGATAATTCCAAAATTAATGAAAGTTATAATTTCAGCATTAAAGAAAGAAAATATTCTAGAATTAATGTAAGAGATAATTTCAGCATTAAAGAAAGAAAATATTCTAGAATTAATGTAAGAGATAATTACAGCATTGATAAAAGTGGTAATTCCAAAATTAGTGAAAGAATTAATGAAAGAGATAATAATAAAATTAATGAAAGAGATAATAATAAAATTAATGAAAGAGATAATAATAAAATTAATGAAAGAATTAATGAAAGAGATAATAATAAAATTAATGAAAGAATTAATGAAAGAGATAATAATAAAATTAATGAAAGATAATTCCAAAATTAGTGAAAGAATTTATGAAAGAGATAATAATAAAATTAATGAAAGATAATTCCAGAATGAAGGAAAGAGATAATTCCAAAATTAATGAAAAAGAGATAATTCCAAAATTAATGAAAGAGATAATTCCAAAATTAATGAAAAAGAGATAATTCCAAAATTAATGAAAGAGATAATTCCAGAATTAATGAATTAATGAGATATAATTTCAGAGTCAATGACAGAAATAATTCCAGAATTAATAAAAGAAATAATTTCAGCATTAATAAAAGAAATAATTTCAGCATTAATGAAAGAAACAAATCCAGAATTGATGAAAGAAATAATAAATAATAAAGGAAATAATTCCAGAATTAATGAAAGAATATTCAAAAAATAATGGAGTAAAATTCCATAATTGATGAAGGGAAATTCAAGAAACGATGAAACAAATGATTCCGGTATTAAATGAAAATAATTTAATCTTTTTTCACCTTTAGATGAGAGAGTTCTCTATCCTTTTTTTAAATCTTTAAAACCCAATATTTAGAGACCGAACTGTACGTTTCTATGGACAAGTTGCCAGGCGGGAATTTTGTTTTTACCGGGTCACGAGATTTCCTTGCATTTGATGTCGCTGCAGTCGCGGTGGCTGGATGCTCCCTCCTGTAATATATAATCTCTGTCGTCTGCTTCTCTCCAGGTTACTTGTTTTGGGCGTCTCCTTGTGTCCTGAAAAAATGACTGAACTGGCAGTTCGAACTTCCAGTTCTGTTTGTGGGCTTAACTCGTAGGGAACCGACTTCCTCTCTGTCGTCTGCTCATTAAGAGGTTCTTTGTTTTGGACGTCTCCTTATGCTCAAATAAAATAACCGAACTTATAATTTGAATTTCCAGTTCAGTTCATGAGTTTTGTTTATAAGGAACTGAGCGGAATAAAGAATATAGTTTTTTTCACTTTGAACTTCGTCATCACCACATGAGTGACTTTTAAATTTGACATTAGATGGCAGCACATCACTATAAAGTAGAGTGCGGAAAAATTCACTTTTTTCGATCTTACCCAAAGCGTATTAAAGACACTATTATTGCCTATTACACTAAGCGTATTATTGATACGCTTTGATCTTACCTGTCGTCCGACGTGGAGGACCTTTATTTTGGATGTCTCTTTGGGTCTTGAAGAAATTATTGAACTGGAATTTTGATCTTTCGGTCAGTTTATAAGCTTTGTTTATAAGGAGCGTAGCTGAATGAAGAATTTAATTTTTTATGCCTGAGCTTCTCGTCATCACCACATAAGGCACTTCTGATTTTGAAAGTAGGTAGCAGCACCAACAATATTTTTAAAAATGAATTTCTCAAAGTATTCTAGAGTATTAAATTAATATTAATTCCCTTTTAAAATTGTTAGTGCCATTGTGAATTCGCGGCAAATGCTACAAGGAAAAAAAAAACTGCTATTAGCGGACGGCGTAACATTTCGAGTCACCCGGTATATACGGATTTTGTCATTGCATACGCAGTGACAAAACTGTTCATGTGAACATAATAATGATTGATTATCAGGATTTCAAATCCATCGGAAAATATAAATAAGGGGCCATTCAAGTATTACGTAAGCAGATTTTCAGCCATTTTTGACCCCCTTCCCCCCCCCCCCGTCAGCAGCTTAGAATATTTCATATCTTCAAAAAGTAAGCCACCTTCGACCCCCCCCCCCCCACCCCTGTCATCAGAAGTCAGCAAATCCGAAACCCCCTCTTATCAGTTTGTTGACTTTAATTTCGATACGGTGAAAATCTGATATTTCGTTGGGTGACAAGTTACCTTCAAGTGGCTTTTTAGTTCATAATGTGGCCGCTCTCTCGCAGGCGAACGAAGCAACGTGCGTGTTGGCTTAAACACAACGGAAAAAAAATACCGTTATAACGAAAACTTTTCTAATGCCCCGGATAAGTTTACATAGGAACAATATAAAAATCTGAAATTCTTTTGTAACGAAATTTCTTTATTACTCCGGTCTCTTGGAGTTCATTACAATGGGGTTTGACTGTATTCCCACCAAAAAAAATCTGATATTTTTCCACTAAAGTAATTGAACTTTTGCAATTTTACCTGAAAGCAGTCCTTTTTATAATTATTATGTCATTTTACTTTTATAAATTTCGGAAGGAAGAAAGGGTGGGGAGAAAAAAAGAAAAATGGCCAAGAGGGGCTCGGTTGTGCGTAAATGCCATGAAATTCCACTTGTGCGCAAGGGGATTCGGGCCTCACTCTCAGTTTTATGACAAAGTTTCACATTTATGAGACGTTTGACTACGGTCACGATTAACCTCTCTATATATATAGCTTTCAATATTAAAATATTTCATTTATACGAAGCACAATTTCAATTATTTGAAATTTTCGTTTTGACTCGAACTCCAAATCTTTGGCATTTAGACATCATTTCCAACTGTCAAATCCACGAGGTTTTTGCAGATTGTGAAAAATGCGTCGCTGAATTGGTTTTGCATGCGTATTATGAACACTAAAAACCACAAATTTTAGGTTGACTGATACAAAGATACGCATTGAGCCGGTCGGTTGTGGACATTTCAAAGTGAAGACTTATTTGTTTCTGAAAAATCAGCAGATGCCCTGACTCTCAAATAAACGGATTTAAATTGCTTTAAATGTGGTCATACGCCATTTTAGAATTTTCTTTTCTAATGTCCACAACATTGTTCTTGCAGTACAGGAAAATTGCATTGAAATTATTTGGGATGTTGCAGGCCAGCAGCAGGCTTACGTAGTAGGGCAGTTAATAGGAAGCATTACAGTATAGATTAAAAAAACTTTAAAGATGTGGTGTGAATCTTAGTCCTACTAAGTCCCAATACATTATCTGCTTGGATTGCATATAAACCAATTAGCAAACCAAATGACATTAAGACCGTCTTAAATATGTTTAAAATCATGTTTTTCCTGTTAAACTGAAAGGAATGTCATAAGAACACTTGCGATTGAGACACAAAAGCAAATTTATGCAATTACAGTTTCTTAAGTTATACAGCAATGTAGTTTTAAAAAATGTAATTTCGTGGGTATTTTTCCTCATGTATGATTTGGTTTCTTGGATGGAGTTCGTTATAACTGAATTCGACTTTATTTCTTTTCAGTGGAGGCAATGGGTTGGCACACCCCTCCCCAAAAATTCATAAAAAATACCCCAGAGCAATCATTCCTTATTCAATTTTTATAAATATATTCCCCATCAGACCACTCAGGTTTAGAGGCGTCGCGAGTTCGATACCCGGTTCGTCCTTGTCAGAAAACTTTCCTGACGTAGGGGTACAACAAAAAATGACAACTTGAGCGCAGCACAAAATTGCTGAGTCCCCCATCGAGGGGTTAGCGCACCAACCTCTCGATGAGTATAAGAAACAAGCCTGCCGTTCGGAATCGTCAATAAATTGTAGGTCCCGGGGTCTAATTAGCCCTCGTCGTGCGCCAAAAATGATCAATGATCAGACCACTCAGTGCCGGTTGAAGATAGCTTTGTGATAAACTAGATGGCTATCCGTCTGTAATTGCATGAAAACGATGGGGGTTTTTTAAAAGCTTTCACTTTTCACCCATTTACTTCTTGGATTGCATTTACTACCAGCACTCAAAAGAATGTCAATGAATGGTCAAGAAATCTTTGTCTGCTTTCTTTATGGCAGCCCTCTTTGAATGAAAAGTCTTCAAACACACACAATTTTCTGTCTTTACAGTTACTCCATTTTGCTTTAAACCTCTTCTATAGTTTGTGTCAGGGCCTACTGTCACCCCCAAGTCGTAAACCCACCGAGACTGCATGCAACGCTTTTTTTATTTCCTTCCTCATGTTAATGTTATAGCGGAATCAACTTGAATAGCGGAAAAATTGCGAAAAATGTATTCTATGCATTTTTTGTTTGAAATTAAATTTTTTTTAGTCAGAGTGACTAAAAAAATTTAATTCCACAAACTTCTTCGTGGCCCCCCCCCCCCACGTATCAGTAGCCGTGGCTCCCCTTTTGCCAGATTTTCATCCGTGGCCCCCCTGGAATATCCTAGGGCCCCCCTGAGGCCATATGGCCCCCGGTTGAGAACCACTGGTCTAAGGCATAGTTCCCAACCTTTTTTGTTCCATCGCCCCCTTCTTCAGAAATTTTTTTCTCCCATCGTCCACCAACGCAATCTAACCCATAGGATCCTATTTTATACTCGTAGCTTCTACCACTACTGGAACTTTCCATCGCCCCAAGGAGCCGTTAACGCCCACGTTAAGAATCACTTGTCTAGGGCGTTCACCCGGAAAGAATATTGAATTTATATCAAGTACTTGGAAGTTTAAGTTGACCTAAGGAGAGAGACACGGCAACAACTATCTACATTGGAGACAGTGGTGTCCGGAAGAAGTAGTGGTGGTGGTAAGGGGTCGGGTGAGAAGTAGAGGGTTTGGTTTCAGCCTTTTACGCCACAGTGCGGGCGTAAGAGGCTGAAACCAAACCCTCTTGCATTCCAGGCAAGCAGGGAGGCCACTTAGGGACCATTTTCGGAAATTAAGAGAGTCTACTAATGCCTCTACTTCAGCGAGTCACACCACAGTCCGTGAAATAAGGAACGTAGGGCCATGTCCCCAGTGGTGTCGATGGTAGCATTCTTCCCAAGAACACAAGAGGCCCTGGGTTCGATTCCCGGCGGAGATCAGATGACTTTTCTTTCCGAGTTCACCTCGGCGCAAAATCCAGAAAATACTTGTTTTTTTTTGAAACATTGGGCTGAGAAATAGTCGTACATCCTCTCTCTATCAAATCAATATTACCCTTGGCCGTGTTTTTCTCCATGAATTATCTTAAGTATGAAGGTCCAATTTTACATTTAAACTCATGAGCCCCATTGTGACTAGAAACAAAATTTTCTCTGTCACCTGTGGGCCGGTATCAATTTTGTTGTCCCTGCCCTTTTTAACAGAAAAGATTAAATCCAGCGGACTAAATTTTTTAGTTCAGCGACAACAATTCACCCGAGGGTAAATCACTTGAAACTCACCGACGGGAAAATAACCCGCTGTGAAAATTCAACAACAATAGTTCCTCACCAATGAGTGATTGAGCAAATGAATGGTCAAATGAGTTATTGAACGTGCTAGCGAATAATCGAGTAATTCAGTGACTCAGTCACTAATTTGCTCACCTAACTCTTCATCACATACCAACTCAAGCCATATCGCTATATTGCAATTTCTGCCGTTAACGAGTCGGGTTGGAAATGAAGGCGCCATCTATATCATTAGGGAAAATATCTTGATATCTATATTCTTCCCCGGTTCGTACATGGGACCTGACGGCAACTCTCACGGTGGTAGACGAGCATCTTACCACCAAGTCACAAGGGCGCATTTGTTCACCTACTCCCTCCCTCATTTGCTCACCTGCTCATTCACTCGCTCATCTGTTAATTCACTTGCTCACTTTCTCATTTCCTCATATGCTCACTCACTCATTTGCTCACCTACTCACTCACTTCCTCATTTGCTCATATGCTCTCACTTACGCATTTGCTCACCTACTCACTCACTCTTTTTCTCATTTGTTCGAAAGCTTACTCACTTGCTCATTCACTAACTCCCTCACACACTCACTTCTCATCCACTAACTCCCTCACACACTCACTCCTCATCCACTCCCTCATTTGCTCCCTTGGTCGCTCACTAAATCCCCGACTCAAACTTGATGAAACATCTATTTTCCTCACCCTGTCACCTGCTCATCCCCACAACCACTATATCACTTCGACGATGTTTTTAATTTTCTTTTTTTTGGTGAATAGCATGGCGGTGAATTGTTAGCGATGAATTTTCCTCACACGGAGAAACGCTATTCTAGGTAAATATTTTGTATGAAGTTCTTGTTATCCAAGCCAAAAAAAACACCAAAATCAAGTGCAAAATCTCAAGTCGTTCACGAAACTAATGCACATGCGCATTAGATGATGCTTTAATACTACATCAGAACAGAGGCCATGTAAAAAAAAAAGGACTTTATTACTTATTTCGAAGAAGTCCTCTGGAGGGTTCTTCTCTTGTCTGCCAAGTGTATGGTATGGTCCCCGCCATTTCGTTTTGTTTATCGCATCCGCGTCTTTATTATGTTACCTTCATGCTTTACTGTGACCCTTGGCGGCCATTTCTTGGAATAACAACAGAAAATTTTGCTCTTAGTTTCAGACTTTTTTTTTTTACGCGTCCGCGTGTTTTCAGTTGAAGTTTTACATCTCGACCGTTTTTGCCTGTACATTCTTATTAGAGACGACAAACCACGTCGTCGTCCCTAAGAAAATGAAGAGAAATGTCCTTGCAAGCCATTTGCGAATATCACATTCCCATAGGGACATGAATCCAGACGACGTCTTTAAAATAATAAAAACAATAATGCAATTATTGTTGTTTCCTAACCTTTAAAGAGCTATTTTTTGTAGAATATAATCTAATAATCTCACACGTTTCGTAAAAATAAGTCTTCACATAGGCCTACACGTTATTAATTAACGTAGGCATTCATAACGACTCAAGTTTGAATTCGTTATGTCTATGGCCAGTGGTGGCCTTTCAGGATTTATCAGCCTCCTGGCAATATTTTCTCACGAGGCTAATGAAATGATGATTGAGGTAAAAATTTTCGACATCAAAGTAGACTCGGGGCCCGTCCCTCACAATAAGTTCGAGCCCTGGGGATGTACCACCTTCTGATTCTTAATAAGAATCCGCTTCTTAACTATGGATTTGATCTTTAGTTAAGAATCGAGAGAGAACTTTGCTACCACATTCTTAACTAAGAATCGTTTTTGTTCCATAGTTAAGAATCGAGTTAAGAACCAAGGCTACCCACTTCTTAGCTTGATTCTTAGTAAACATTTTTTTTCTTCTATGCGAGATAACTTAAATTCTTTCTTTAATAGAACCTACCTCTCCGTGATTTTGAACGAGAAAAGAGTAAACTCTCAGGGCCCGTGGTAACAGACTCCCTCCTGCCCTACCATAGTTGCGGCCCCGGCCATCGGTTAACATAATTTTTAGGACATCGTTAGCATTCTATAAGGAATTACGGGGAGTATTGTTACGTATATACAATTTTGAAATTGGGTACTATTAGGTTATTTAATTTGAAAAACAACATTGGGAAGGATTCGACAAGATTGTGGATACGTTGAATAGTGTCGGGGAGGGGCAGTGAAAATTTATGGTCCTTGAGCATGTGCGAGAAAAAGAAAAATGCGCGGCCAAATTACAGTGTCATTCGCCTCTCTCTCAGTGAGGCCGCTACTGACGCCGGAAATATAGAGATTTCATTCAGAAGCTGTCGGATATCAGATTCACATCCTGGGTTTCGCTGTCAGTTTTTCTACATCTGAATAGCTTACCGAGGCCCTCATTTCCATGGGAGCCATCTTTGGCAACACCATAGAGTTGTGCGCAAAGTACTTTTTGGTGTTTCTACCGGACTGGAATTTTTTCAGCTTACCAATTTATATGCGTACTTTTTAAAATCATAGTGCCAGCATTCATTATCACGCGGGCCATGCTCATGTGGGCCAACGCGTTAAGATTGCCCTGAAGCTTGTCGTCCTCAGCGGCGTTACGGGCGGCTTCAAAAAAATAATGATACAGAATCGTAAACATTCAGGAGATTGTTTCTTATTCATATTATCTGTCAAACTGGCCGTTCTTTATTTTAATGTTCTCTTGAAGTGCAGGGGTGTCACAGCACAGTGTTTCTCTATAAATTGGCAATATCAACCCCTGTGGAATGGTCGGTGGGGCGATAGAAGCTCTGGTTAAAACAGGACCCTATGGGTTGACATTAGATGAGATTTAAATTTACTGTAGAAGAGAGGGCAAGACACACGGAAACTAATATAACCCAACTCTTAGGAAAACGATGATTTATTTAACACATGTATGCTCATCCCATGACCAAGAGCGAAATGTGGCCCGTGGAATCGTCTCTGAGGAGAGATGTGAGTGTCTCCTCCTTAAACCAATTTTTTTTTAAACCAAGCGATGCATTTTCAGATCACATTACTTAAAATAATCCATTTAAGTAACAGGATTTATATAGTAATAACATTCATATTATATATTACTTGAATGGCCTGCGTCATAGTTCCAGGTCATTAATATCCGTGGCACAATTCTAGATCACTTAATTGACCCGTGGCACAATTCTAGATCACTTAATTGACCCGTGGCACATTCCCAGATCATTTAGTGACTACCAGTACGTTTACATATCTCTGCGGCGTAGTTCTGGAGCACTTAAAGTCAACCGCCGCACATTTTCGGATCTCTCACGTGGTCCGCAGCACAGTTCCAGATTACTTTAATGTTGTGAGGCACATTCTCAGATCACTTTAGTGACCACCGGCATATTTACAGATCACTTGAGTGGCCTGCGGCACAGTTCCCGCATCACTCAATTCAGTGGCCCGCGACATGTTTTGGAATCAATGGAATGGCACCCACTCCCCCTAATAAAGGAAAATACATTATATATACAATATATTTTCATTTCCTGATCTTTCCTGAACAGATGGCCGGTCCCTTTTCCAGCGTTGAAAATGGAAGTCCTATTGCAAAAGTTTCCATGGTGACGCCTCTCTCCCGGACAATAGGAGACCGGAAAAAGGGAGAGATCCTGTCAAAATCATCCTGGATATATAAAAAAAAATCTGAATCCGATGTTCAGTTCTTTTTCTTCCCTGAAATTCCAGAATAAATATTATTTGTTATCCATTTTTCTTTTCGACACAGAATCGATTTAGTCACTGCCAGGCTCAGATGGCTTTTTGCGGCCCGGTGCGGGAAAAAAAATATTTACGTATTTCCACAACTCTATATATTGTCCTCACAAAGGAATCGGGGGTTCTAACTTAGAGGCCCGGAGGCATCTCAAGGACCGGAGGTTGAGAAACGAAGACTCAAAGGCCGCTACTTACTACTCTGACGTTACGTGGTCCCACGTCAGAGATGTTAATTCTGATTCGTGGAAATTCGGTGACGTGAGAATTATGGGACGTGGAACCACGTAATGTGTCAAAATAGTGTGTAGCGCCTTTATTAGAAAATCATTCTTCTTCATTAATTCTGAAAATATTTCTTCCAATATTTTCGAAAATTATTTCTTTCAATATTTTCGAAAATTATTTCTTTCAATATTTTCGAAAATTATTTCTCTCATTAATTCCAAAATTATTTCTTTCATTAATTCAAAAATTATTTCTTTCATTAATTCTGAAATTACTTTTCATTAATTCTGAAATATTTTATACTAAAATTATTTATAAATTCTAAAATTATTTATTTCACTAATTCTGAAATTATTCATCATAAATTCTGAAATTATTTCTCATTAATTCTGAAATATTTCTCATTAGTTATAAAATTATTTCTCAATAATTCAGATATTATTGCCTTCAATAATTGTAAAATTATATTTTCAATAATTCTTGAGTTGATTCTCATCAATTCGGAAATTACTTCTTATGCCAATCGTGGAATGCTTTTTTTTTTTTTTTTAATCGAAGCTCTTTTTGAGCATTTCTATGAATTCTGCAATCAAGTGCTTTTGTCAGCGGGCCGCTGCAAAAAGATTCCAGAATGACATGTTGCCCGCACGCGGACCACGCTTTAAAAACACATGATCTAAGGCTTATATAAGGATCATAGTTAGATTCTAAGCTATAATCTAAAAATGGACATCTCATTCCTTTCCCTTGAATTAATTTTAACATATTCTCACATAACCCTGCCCCTTAATGCACAACTAATACTTTCGTCAGAATATTATCATTATTATGAAGCAAGCGCTCTGACCCATCCTATCCTTCCAATTCGCCAAGAATATCGACGAGAGACAGAAGCCAATGGCGCAACCACGGAGGATTTTAACAACCTGTTCGAGCCCTGTCAAACTGAAATGGTTCGGGCAGTGTTCGACCAGTAACGGAGAGAGAGAGCAGCCCTTAGGGAGCACAAAGTATCCATGGAAATACCACGATCCCAGTCTCGAAATTAATGGCTGAAACTTGAAAGCATTGTATTTATGTCCATGTGTGTATTAAATGTGATAGATTAGGTTCATTCTCTCGTTACTCTCAATACCGTACGGAAGTTTATTGTATTCACTGAGAATATTTACGAATACTTCCCGAGAAATATTTCTCGTCGTGAAGCTTAATTCAAAAAACGCCATATTTGAACAACGCTTACTACTGTTATGTGCAACATCCGAGCTTACAAATTATGTGATAAGTAATTTCTAAGTGTTAATATTTTAGCATTATAACAATTGCTATCTATTGATGCTACAGGATGTCCCAAAATTGGTGAACTTATTCGAGAAATGAGTTAGAAAAGCTTAAAGCGATAGAATTGTGCCGTTTTTTCTGCATAAATTATTCAGGTCACCCTGAATACAATAAAACAACTTCGTGCGCACTACTTGATTGCATCTGAAAATATTTTTCGTACTTAAAAGGTCTTCAGAACGTCGACCTTGGTTCTAACGATACCTCGGTTATAGCGACAAAATTTCGCGCAAACGTCGATGTCCTTATAATCGAGTTTGACTGTATTAAATTTACTGATCTGTTCTATTTTCCTCGAGCGGCCGCGGTGCCCCTGGAAAGTGTACATGGAGTACCGGGTCAGAGCCTTAACTAGATACTTTGCCACCCGGAATTTTGACGTCGCTTACACGTAGAAAAAGCAGTTAAAGAGTGAATTTGGCGCCCATTCTGGTCCAGCGCCATGACACGACAGCGTTCGAGTCAACTGTACCCCGTTTAACAGGGACAAAAATAATTGAAGACTTTTATTGATTCTGAAATTATTTTTTATTAATTATCAATTTCGATTAGTTATGAAATAATTTTTTCACTAATTCTGAAATATTTTTTGATTCATTACTAATTGAATTAATTTATTCTGAAATTTTAATATGAAATCACTTTAAATGATTCTGTAATTATTTATTTCGGTAATTCTGAAGTTGATCATTTTCCTTTTCAATATATCTTGAAATCATTTCTTTCTATAATTATGAAATTATTTTTTATTGGCTGAAAAGTAATTTCTATCAAAAAATATACAAAATTATTTCTATCATTGATTTATAAGTTGATTTTTTTCACTAATTCTGAAATTATTTGTTACAAAAGTTTTAAAATTATTTCCTTCATCAATTCTGGAATTTCTTTTTCATCGATTTCTGTAATTATTTCTTAAGCTTGACGAATCCCAAGCACCAGGTCACCATGGCATTTACAAAAA
This sequence comes from Pholcus phalangioides, assembly GCF_987345545.1. NCBI lineage: Eukaryota > Metazoa > Arthropoda > Arachnida > Araneae > Pholcidae > Pholcus > Pholcus phalangioides. The sequence continues at coordinate 52,536,161 of NW_028301601.1, forward strand.
TTGGTATAGGCGCCTAAAATTTTTTAGGTGTGATAACTTGCTGTGCGCTTTTCACTCGATACTTACGGGCAATATAAATAAGCTTTTCCCCTAAAACATTTATTTGGCGACAATAGGAGTGATATTAGGCATCAAAAGGAACAAAAATTGCCTTAGAACATGCTGCCGCAAACCACGTTTAGCCGGTGGAAATCACAAAATTAGACGAGATTCTAAGCTGTATTATATAATAATGCTATCAAGTAAATTGTTTTTGCACTTATTATTGTACTTTATTTTGTACACCACAGGCTGTGTTGTAATTGTGCTGTCAAATAAAAGTTTTCTTATTATTACTTGCCTTTTTGTCCCTTTTGACGTCACACCCTTCATAAGTATTTTTTGGGATTTCCACTGACTAAATGTAGTTTGCAATACTAAGTTCTATGGCAATTTTTATGCCTCTTGATGCCTAATATCATCTCTCTGAGTTTGTCGCTACTTCAAGGTAGCACCCTGTATTTGATACGCACAACATTACATACAGCATCAGGCCCGTCATTAAAGGGGTAGCCTCCCGACTTTCAAAAATACACTAAAGAAACGGAATATATGTATACAGTCGAATCTTGTTATAACAACCTCCAAGAGACTGGAGAAATCCCTTTGTTGTAACAAAATTTCGTTGCAAAGGAATTCCAGTTTTTTTGCATTGTTTCTATGTAAACTTATCTGAGGGATTTGAAAAGTGTTCGCTACAACAAGACTTTTGCTATAACGGTATTGGTTAAAACAGGATTCAACTGTCTATTCATACATTGAGTATATGTTCTTTACCCCACCCCCCCCCCCCTCCAACTCCCCGGAAAAAGTTGAAATGACAGGCCTGTAAAGCATGTGATTCAACACAGGTACTGTGCCTCATTTTCGACATGGGTAAATGACAACGGTATTCGAAAAATATTTATTCGCTGTTTGACCGAACACTTTTTTTTACCTCAGTCATAAGGGCCACCCTATCATATTCTCTAGGTCATAGTCTCCCAAACTTTTTGTTCCATCTCCCCCTTCATCAGAAACTTTTTAATCTCATCGCCCTCCAACTCACGTAAACCCATAAGATCCTATGTTAAATCAGTAGGTTCTACCGCCCCCCTGGACCATTCCATCGCCCACCAGGGGGCGATATTGCCCACTTTGGGAAACACTGCTCTAGGTCATAGCCGAACCCTAAAACTGCAACTTACGTAAATTTTCTTCCAAATCCATCACAAACTCAATGAAAAATAGGTAATGTGTTACTAGGAAGTAGAATAAACGAGATCCAATGAAAATAATTTATTTAAAACAGAGATGTATATACAAAAGTTTTTTCAGTGATGGAAAATATTCACTTGCGAAGATTCTGTGCTGGCCTCCTATACATTGCACGTTCTTTCATATGTACCTTGTTCTGTTCTTCCCTTTTCTTTTGTGATTCCGACTGTAAATTTAAGAACAAAGTCAATGAGATTTTGAATGAAATTCAAGACGTGAAGAATCACCGTAATATTTCGCCTTATAACAAAGTTTTTCATTCCTGAAGCCTTCATTAGACCGTTAGTACAACTCGTTAACCGAGTATTGCTAATGCTAATCCATGTATAAGATCTAGAGAAGATCTTACAGTAGAGTCCCGATAATCCGAGGTGGATGGGACCGACGTGGCCTTGGTTCATCGAAAAACAATAAAAAAACCACTTTAAATGTTGGTTTCACTTAAAAAGACAAACACAAGCAGTACTAGTATTACAAACTGTATTTTTATTCCTGAATAAGATGTAGGTTTCCAAAAATCAAAAATGTGAAAAGGGCGCAAAGATGAGAGATTGAGAACAGCTGGGGATGCGATGGATGGTAAACAATGCTGAGACACGGATAGCTTTCAACTGCCCCTATTATACCCACTTTTAAAGGAGAAATAAAAGAAAATTATGGGTGTATTTTCACAGGGTCATCTTGAGAGCATCCTGGCCCCCTCAGTCAAAATGATTTTCCTGATACCCCTGCCCAGAAAGACATGTTTACTCTTAAAAATTTAAACTGCCCCCCCCCCCCACCTTCCTTGCACTTGAAGAGTCCAGGTGGGCCAGCCCACCTATGACCTATATTTACATTATACACATTCTTCCAGTTAAGAGGGATTTTATAGAGTTGCGTCAGGGAATATTTCCAAAGAAAATACAGGTTCAGGCAACACTGAATTTGTCACCAATTATTCACCTCGACCAACAAAAATATGAAGAAATAATTCAGAGTCGCGCTACTGATGCGCCATTCAACTAGCACACAAAGTCACCAGTGACTCTGTCAAATAGGATATTTTGTTGCCAATATCCTCATGTGATGAGCACCATGGAAATATATATGATCACCTGCATACTGAAATATTACCTTGGATATTATCAGTCATCAAACTTCAGTATCTCTCTGTGAGGACAGCCTAAGAATGCAACATCGAAATCTCTCAAGATTTGTGAATTTAATTGAGGAAAAACAATTTTTTTTAGAATCAGAGGATGTAAATGCTGGGTGACAAAGTTGAGTTGAGTTGGTGAATGGGACAGGTTTCTCACTCAGTTTATGAAATATGGACAGTTTCTGAAATATGTTAGCATGCAGTAAAGTTTGACATTTTTAAATGTAGCAACTATGTAAAATATAATAATGTCATTCACAGATGACATAATTTCAGAAATATAGAAACATATTGAAAATATAGAGTAACAAATCTGATAAACAAACCTTCTTCAGATCAAAAGTGATAACTTTGTTTCCAGCTGAAGACTCGTGCTGTTCAAATGCCTCCCGAGCTTTTGCTAACCTTTCTCCAAGAGGTAAGCTGCAAATTAGAGATGTTTTGTAAATATTTTTTAATTCAATAATCCATAAAAAAATATGATCAAATATAAACATAAATCAAAATTTAGTAATAAAAAGTTATCAAAAAAGTCACTCACGTTGCGCTCTCAATCACGCTTTCGTCTTTCTTCCTCAACATCCTGAATTTTTCTGCCTCTTTGATTTCATACAATTTTGGTTTAGACGGAGGTTCTTTAGATGTTGCCTGCTCATTTCTTGAAAACGTCTTTTTAGATACTGTCGCATCACCTCTCGACTTTTCATTTCTATCTTCATCAGATGAAATAATGTCCACATCGTCGTCACTGTCACCATCATCATAATCAGAAGATGAAGTATACTCTCTCCTTCTTTCTTCCTCATCCTAATTATGAAAAGTTATAAAAAAAATTCATTTGAAGAAAGATGCTGTGTATATATTTTTTCTTCTTATTCTATAAAGAAATCTCAATTGAAAAATTACTTTAAAAAAAAATGATTAATATAAATTCTGAATACTTGAACTGTAATTAAAGAAACTAATAGCTGAAAGAAGTAAAGTGGCCCTATGTAGTAAGTGGTTCAACTATATACTCAGGTTTTTCTATATTGATCCCTTCAAAATTGTCTTTTCCAAAAAAATTAATATACAGTAAAACGTGTATGAAATGGGATGTCAAGAGACTGAATTAACATTGTTTTAGACAGATTTCTCTTTTATTGATGTGCAAATCAAAGCACTAATCATTGAACAGACTATAACTTGTTTCCTTTTAACACTATGACGCTAGACCATGATGGTCATTTCGACCATTATCAATCTTCTCGCTCAATTTTCACAATGAGCCAGATCCTTAGAATGTTGAAATTTCACGACTTTCCCTAAAAGTGCTCAAATACTACACTGTCCAACAATCACAATTTTTTTTTAAATATCGGTCGAGATGTTTTTAGTTATACCTATTAGGTAGAGAACCTTATTTGTTCAGGAATCAGAATTTTTCTACCAACAGTAAGCACTACTGTACCAGGAAAAGACAATGATGTCAAGTCCTGCCATGCAATAACAAAGCAAACAATAAATTTTCAATGTGAAAAATGTTTCAAATGTAATGAAGGTATTGAGAAAAGTGTAGAAAGTGTAATGTGCTGTGTATTGTGTCAGAATTTTGCTAACAATAAGCGCTACTGTACCAGAAAAAAGGCAACAATGGTCCCACATGCAATAACAAAACAAATGATAAATTTTCAATGCATAAAAAAATCTGTACGCAGAAAATGTGTTTCTAATTAATGAAGGTATTGAAAAGTGTAGACAGTGTAATGTGTAAATAAAATTGCAGTTACAATGTTTAGGATGTAAATATTTTTCTTATCAGTTATGTAACAAGGAACTTTTGGTAAGTATTACCCTCTTCAAACATAAGCCAAAACTGTCCAATACAAAAAATGTTTTTGATTGATTTGTGTTTTTTGCACGTCAAAATAACCTCTTAAAATAAAAAAACTTTTGAAAAAAATAATTAACTTAATTAATTAAATGCATGCCTCAAGTCTTAACTCAAAAAAATAATCAAAACCATTTAAAGCTATTTAAAACCATAAAAAATAGGTAGACATATATATGCCCTGGCAAAAGTGGTCAAAAATAAACTCATTTGGAAAACTTCTGGAATTAATACTCTATTGCTTACTTATATACACTCAGATCTACATTTAAAAATGAAGAAAACTTAAAAAAATTGAGATTTTATTGTGAAAAATCAACCTCAGCTCATTTTGACCAACAGCAGTCCTTCTACGTAGAACAAAATGTTAGTCCTTCTCATGTTAAGAGAGGTTTCGTCTGATACAGTGTCTGTCTTAGACAGGTTTCACTGCATATATAAAAGCCACATCAGCAATATACAGCCAATATTTGATTTTATGAACCAACATATTTACGTACCAAACATTATGCCATTTCTTTGAAAACGTCTTTACCATTTATAAACTTTCAAATTTACTAACTTCATCTAAACCAAACACAACCGCCATCTATCCCCATTGGGCAATTTACTAGTTTTTCCCTCCTTTCAAGGATAAGTTGGTTGTCCCAGAGAAATATGTATGTGTCTATACTTAACAGTCTGCATACATCAGAGGAGGGTTTATAGTTTCTTCGCCTGTGGGCTATACAAATATCATCACCCTTTTCCAATCAATATGCCTCTGTGTGTCTATGCTCTCTTTTGGTCACTTGTATACTTTCACACTCTCTGTGTCACTCTTTCCATCCCTTGCTTGCTAGGTCACTCTTTTGGTCACTCACTCACCTGGTTCCTTGCTCTCTAGGATTTTTTTGTCTCATAGTTATGCCCACTCCCATGCTTACACACTGCTTTGGTCAATCACATGCTGTCACATTCTCTAGGTCACTCTTTTAGTCACTCCATTACCCAGTCCCTTGATCTCCATGCAGAGACAAATCTATGTTTTTTCCACATTCTCTACTCTAGGCCACTCATTCCTCAACCCTACCACCATCTGAAGTTGCTGCCCTAGCTACCCACTTGTTGCTGCTTGAGCCTACTTAGCCTCACTGTAAGCACACCTCTGGCATACATATCTAAAGTTGTGTGTGAAGTTTGTGCTCCCATCCATATTTCAAATTATGAGTGATTGTAATGATTGAATATTTGCAGTGTAGCTTTGCAAGGCAAAACTTTTCAATGAGAAAATCAGCTCACACTTGCGCAGTGCCGAAATTAGAGAACTTTGGCCTCGGGTGGCAAAATTCAGGGATGGCAGTTTCAAGTGGAAACAAAGAGAACAATTTAAAAAAAATTTAAATTTTAAACACCACCATTATAAAATTATCAAATTTTAAGGTGGTGGCAGTGGGGGAAATAACACAAAAATCCTAATTACGGCCCTGCATTTGAGCCTTGAATTTGGAAAACCAATCTTATGTTAACTAATTTTCACGTCTGTTCAAGTTAATAAAAATGAGTGTCGACCATGGTTCACAATGTCTCTTACAATAAATTATGGCATCTTGGGCCCCAGGGGTGTAGGGTTATCAGCAGCACCCCCCCCCCATTTGGGTGAAACAGTTCTTTGAATGTTAAATTTAAAAATGTAATGTAAAAAGTTTAATGTAAAAATTTAATAATCTTAAAATTAATGTTTTAATCATGGCAACAGAGAAATCATGATGATTAAAAAATAATATGCAAAGAAATGAGAGAAGATAAAAATACCTGAACTGCCTCAAACTGCTCATATGATAATGTAGATGCTTCATTCTTCTTTCGGCTTTTCTGGATTGATTTCTCTAATTTGGTTAGCAATGGCCTGATGTGGTTGAATTCTTCCGCATTCTCATCGATTGTAAATTCTGGATCTTCGAACAGGGCCTTGAATCGTTCATCTTCCATCAAAGGAGGAGCCTGGTGACGCAATCACAAAAAGCCATTGAATTTAAAAAGATAAAAATACTCCACGTTTCTCATAAACTCGTCTGACAAGAGTGTTTCGATAATTCCTTAACCCACAACAGAATCAACTGTTTTACCTTCTGATCTGGTTTCTCCATCTGTCTTTCTAACAATTTCTGGGCTAGTATTTTGTTAACCTTTGGAAGATTCTGGAACACAAAAATTAAAGACAAATTCGGCACTTGAAATTTTTACTTTTATTGGTGCATTAAATAGCATGTGTAAATGCTTATTTTGATTGTCAATATCAATAAGAAAAAAAAATCTGTGCGAAAAAAATAGATACATACCTGCTCTATAACGACCCTGTTTTTCCTTTCTTCATCAAGTTTTTCTCTGATTTTCTTCTTTTGGAACTCTTTGTATGCGAATGGCTGAACTATAGCTCTTGCCTAAAATATCATGAAACTCATTATTGTCCTGAATACACATAGGCCTACTTTTGACACTGATTGTTATTTAAAACAAATGATGCTTCTTAGAAAAATATATCAGTAATAAGTGTGTCATTGTATATCAGGGCTTGATGAATCCGAAAAATATTTAAGCACCAGCAAAATTTCCTACGAGCCAAGCATGATTTTTCTACATGAAAAACAGTTCTGAATATTTTTTTCCACTTTTCTGGGACTCAATGACTCGTGCAATAAAATTATATAATTCTGTACTATCCTCAAATTCCAATTTAGAAATCACATGTATGAAAAATTTAATGTACCAATACCAATTTTCAGTCACCATGGCGACCATGATTTGTCAAGTAGTTGTGTAAGCTATACCATGCACGAAGCTGGGCTATGGGCTGAAAGAGATCTCGCAACAGGATAAGTCCAGCGGTATAGACCTGACATTCATTCATTCATGTAGGCTGTATCACTTAAGCTAGGATGAAGACATTATTCAAAGTTTCAATTATTTTCAGTAAAATCACAGTATAACTTATATCCTTCATTTTATATTCACCTTATTGTAAAGCCGTACATCCATGAAGTATCCGTGCATATATGCTCTAAGCAAGCCAGTGCCGGCAAGGTGGGACAAACCAAGATCTTCCAATTCTTTAGCAGTTACAAACTTGTAATCGTCGTAAACTACAACATAGATATGAATTCATCAGCAAAATGATAAGTTTTAATTTTTAAGGTTTTAATATGAAGTTTTCACTTTATACACATCAATCTTGTGTTTTGTTATAGATTTTCAGCAGCAATAAGATGCTAATATACATTTCTTTTATACAGGTGCAAATGTAATGCAGGATGAGTGATTCAACTGACCCAATGAATTTGCTGGTAATTTTACATATGATGCATATAACTGCTCACAATTATGACACAATAATCCTTGGGCTGTGCTTCTTTGAATGATGTGCAGATCTCTCATAGTTGGATGTATTATTCTACAATGTTCAAAGACATGTGGTGGCACATGTACGATCACAGAACATGCTTTCAGTGTCCAGACAACTTTTTCCATGGGTGTAATTTCTCTCATAAAGTAGCAAATTCATGGGGGGCAGTTTTAGAAGGATCAGTCTTATTGTCAGTTTGTATTGTCAAAAATAGACAGATCATTAAGAAGGTAATGTACAAGTAATGGATGGATTGAAAAGGTAACTTGTAAATTGTAACATTTGAACTTACAGCAAGAAATTAAAACTCAATCAAAATTTAAAGAAAAGAGGACACCCACCAGTGTTGCTTTGAGATTCCTCTAGTTCTTCTGTGATGTTGTCCAAGAAGTAACACCATCGAGGAGCAGGTCCTATGCTCTAAAAATATAATAAATATAGACATACAACTCAAATAATTTGAGATAAGGATGATCACACAAAAAAGCAATGAATAAAATACCTTTAACCCCTCGGCTTACAAGCAATTGACAAAAAATTTGGATGATCTCTATTTGACAAATCGGCGATAAATATGGTAACCTTGTCTTAACTTAACCTTGGAAAAGGGGAAAAAAGGAAGAAAAAACAAATGAAAGAGGAAAACAGTGTAATAGATAAGTTGATAAGAGTGTAGATACAAAGTAGATTCTCTTTTCACCCCCACCCTACCTGTTCTCTTTCACTCTTACATGTGTAAAAAAAATCACTATCAGGGTATAGAAAAAACAAAAAGGAAAAAAAATTATAAGGGTACCACAAAACTTTACGAAGATGAAAAGAGAGGGACTTGTTTGAATTCATTCCACTAATGTTTGGATGCAATGTTACATCCTTGATCATAAAGTAGTTAAATAACATTAAAACTCACCCATTATTCAATTATTATAAATCTTATATAAAACTATAACATTAGTAAGAGCAAAACAAGTATCGAATCTGTATTATTACGAAGGGCTAGGAAGAAAATGGTTGCAACACCGTGGTCACAGCATGTAACACAAGAGAGCATCAACGTTTCTATCATGTCTGGAAGAATGTCAAAGCTCTTCAACACATTCATTATCCATGGCACTATGCTTGCAGACAGATAGATTCAAAGCTGCAATTTAGTGGCATTACATTAGATTACCTTAAAGGATTTTTTTTTTCAAGACTATGCAGCAAACAGAAATCAAGATTGAGATGGCCACATGGCATAAATACACAGGATTGTCATAAAAAGCTAAGTGTTTTTATGAAAAACCTGTTGAAAATTCTAATAAATGTGTAAATTTCCCATAAACTAGTCAAATTTAAAATAAACATTAGCCAATGAAAAATTCAAGAGACATGGAAGAACTTCATTACCATTGGGTTTATTACAATTTTGTATAACTTGTTACTCACCGGAATGTAATATATCAAAATCTTCTTTTCTTCATTGGCTAAAAACATGAGTCCTATACACAAAAAAAAAAAAATTTTATCATCATTTATTAAATTACCATTTATTATAAATTAATTATCTTTTTATTAAATCTGGAAGCATTATCAATATGAGCCAATAAAAAATCTTCAGAAGAGGACAGAGGGGATTAATACCTTAACTTCATTTTAAAATTTCAAAATAAAATCTTAAATTTAAATCATCTTTAAACTGGAAAAAAAAGTGTATTATGAAATAAATCAACTATAGGTCTCGCAACTTACTTTGTGAAATGTTCTTTTTTTTAATTAATGAACTTGACACATAATGAAGAAAAAATTTAAAAACTAAAAAAAAATATCTGAGAAAAAATTCGAACAGACAACTGCAAGGCTGAATGCAAAATAGCACTTGAAATTCAGCAAGATTTAGGTTACAACATCCAGAATTATGAGAAAAAAATAGACTTATGGCAACATTAAAATAGCTTTCAAATTACCCGAAGAAAACTAGAAAATATTTTCATTGCCTCACCTGTGTTAGGCACGATGCACATATCATTCAAATCAGCTGGTGCTTGTATCGCTGTATATGGTTTACCCTGGAACCAAATTTCAGTTCAATAATTTGGTCACATAAGAAGAAAAATACTCCAGAATATAATTAAAGTTCAGTGTTATAAGGAAAAAAGAAAAGCACCGTGTTCTGCTTCCAAAATTTGACACATTTTGAATCTATGGATGCAACCAAGTCTTCACTCTTGATGAAGTCAACTTTTTTTATTGGAAGACCATACATATGATCTTTTATAATGAATGGTTTTTGTGCTCGGATGTCATATAACAAAATCTGAAAATAAAATTTAAGGTCTATGCTACATTTTTATTCATCAACAGTGAATGAAAATCGATATGATGGCACCAAAAATATGTGTATTCAACTCTGATCTTACATTTTAAGAACATATTTACCTGCCCAGTGGTGGTGCCAACAGCCAACGTCAGTGCATCTTTAAATGATAAAGCTGAAACAGATGGGAAACCCCTGACACTAAAAGCGAAATAAGAAAATATTTTACACACACGTCCCACTTATTTATTTTAATCTGTCCAATGAGAACAATCATGTAATTATAGTAACAACTAGAATTGATATTGTTAAGACATTCCCAACAGATATATCATAGAAAGAGATGAAGCAAGAAGACATGGCATGACCAGATTCCCCTCGCCTCACATGTTTTGCAAGATAGTGAAGCGTTTCCGTAAAAATTAACAAATCTGGGTTCCTTAATTTTCTAACTTATCAACAATTCCCTGAAACAGGCAACAAGGTTAAAAAGCTGTAACATCATCAAAAGGTAAAAATATAACATAAATAAAGAAGCTATCAGAATCACGAATTGACACCCTCAGCAGTGTCATTGATGTTCCACCTGCTCCGGCTTATTTCAGGATACAAGCTGTTGACATCTTTCTTCCCTTGAACACATCACTGGCAGAAAGGTCATATCTTCAATATCTCAAGATGACAGTTTAGATTTGGATCTGGTTCTTGGAGGTGGAGACTCAGGACTTACTCTGCCTGTACTTTTTTTCCAGGTGTAGTGGTGAGTAGTCAGGATACCTTATCATGCTTTCTTATCATAGAGAAAATGTAAGTTCTATTCCAGAAAGGCAGTTATGCGCTTTAGCTGATTGGTGTTGTAGTGACTGCAGAGGGTTCTAATCTTCCAGGTTATTTTGTTACAGTTAATTTTGCCAAAATTAAATTCCGATGTGAAGCAAAAGGACAAGCATCCATGAGAATAACTAAATTCTGTTCACACATAATTTCTAAAGTCTAACAAGTCTAAAAATGCATGTGCGTCTGATACATACGTATACCTATTACACAGAGAAATATCATAATAGACTTTGATCTTACTAATACCAATACTCACTCGGTTTCTTCAGAAATGCTGCTAACAGCGCAGTCCAAGGTACCTATTCTCTGTCTATCCCTGGGATCCCAGGCTTCCACCTTTCCCTATCACAAGAAATATTATTTGCTTTTTAATTTTTTCCATACAATATTTTAAAAAGTCATGCAAGCATTTGTTTTTCATATTACCCTAAAAAATAAGATAACTGTAAAGAATGTTAGAAATATCAATGATATCTCTTTTTTTAAGTATTTTTGATAGTAAATAGTTGATAAGGTTTTCGCGGCCATCATGAAAAGTCTTTTGATCCAGTTTTATCAATTCTCCTGATGATGCCAACTACTAGTGTTAGGGAAACATTGCAAACTAACTCAAACGGACGATGGTCTTCGAACCCGAACAAACAATTTTCATTTTTGATAGTGTTTAAAAAACCATCATAACTTAAAACCTTCCTGATATACTAATTTCATTTTCCTTTTCTCTAATAGGTTATAAGTATATAAACATTTAAAATACTATATGATGGTAATACTTTCAAATGTACAGTGAAACCTTGCTACACAACAATACTCTATATGACGATTAATCAATCTACAACAATATTTTTTCATCTTGTTTGGAAATGTCAATACTCTAATGTTAAACTGCTGCCTCTTGATATAATGATAATTCCTCTACACTGATATTTTTCTGTGGTCAAAAGAGTATCGTTATATCGAGGTGTTTCAAATGTTAAAACTGCAGTATGATGCGAGAAACACTCTTTAAGTAAAAATGTGTAATTACGACAAAATAAGGATGAAAACAAAGAAAATCTAATTACTTCAATGGTTCCACAAACAACTAATTCATGCACAGGATTGATACATATCTTGTTAATGGAGCTGAAAATATGAAAAAAAAACTGAATTCAAATGTTAATTCATGATCAAAGCAATTTTTATAACTCCCAATAAAGAACATTCATCTCATGATTGAGTTGAGTAATTACTGTGTAATTAAAGAATAGTAGTTTTCTTGGAATTATTTATTTCCACACACAAATAATTTTATATAATTTTTTTCAATATAATAGTTAGTAATTGTGACATAAGCAGAGATGGACTTGATTGGCTGGGAGGGTATTGCCCCTTTGATCCCACCCAACTGATGAGGAGTAATGAATGAAAATTACATTGAAAATAAAATAAAATTACCTGGCATCACTCTGTAGAGAATTCAAAAACTTCCCTTGCTCCAAATTCAAACGATATATTTCAGAACTGAAAAGACATAATAGCATTATGATCATGAGAGAGAAACCTTAATTATCACATCGATTTAGGGGGATTACAGGGTTCCTAGCAAAATCTTTTCAATCATTTTCCTGACCAAAACTCAAAAATTTCCCTGTGAGTTTTCCTGACCAAACCTCCAGAAAAGAGAAATATCATTCAAAATCATAACATTCCAAATTTTAAATTTTTATTTTTCGAGTTTATTTTTTTCCCTTCACAGAACTTTTCCCTGTCTTTTATCAAATGTTTGCATACTTCTCTGACTTTTATGCCAAATAATTTACATTTTCTTTGACTATTTTTTATTTCCCAGATTTTTCCTGACTTTCAATGTTGCTGGGAACCCTGCATCATGTCAATCGGGGGTGGCTAACCTGTGGCACCCGAAGCTTTGACATAAAAATTATTTTCAATACAAAAATATTTGAAGATATTGTAAGACATATCGACGACTCCAGGAGAATCAGAAGTATAAATTTAAGTTTTAATTACATTAAGCATATTTAATAAATTACAACATGAGAATCGCTTTCGCGACCCGAGGTACCAACGTGCCTCGTCTCCAGCGTGTGTAGACAACAACTGATAAAAAATAAGTGCCGCCATGGAGTTGTACACTTCGTACAAAAAAAGAAAAAATATGTACTGAGTATGGAAGTACACTATGGTATGGCGACGCCATCTGGCAAGTGAAATATGAACTGAGGGCGCCAGGGCACACCACAGGTACTCCCCACAATGTGTACTGGAGGTACAGATAAATTAGGGTGATTACAATGTTTAGACACAATCACAATATTTAAAGTTGAATCGGACAGTTCGTCCTGAACGAGTCGTTACACCAGGTTTTTTTTCATCGCAGTCTTTTTTGTTCTTCACAGTCATGTCCAGAAGATTTGACGCCGTTAGGGTTAATGGTTGATTTTGGTCAGAGTTGGTTTCTGCAATGTCCAAGAAACATGGTTTAACTCTGTCCAGACTGACAGTTGATCTCTTGCCATTTACATCCAGAGTGATTAGTTTGTCAGTCTGAGACACAACTGGATATGGGCCATCATAAGGTGGAGTCAGTAGAGGTTTGACGCAGTCAACTCTGAACAAGACATGAGTTCAGGTTGACAGTGCTGGATGTTTGAAACATGTAGTAGAACCTGTAGAGTGAGTTGAAGTTGGTACTGGCTGCAACTTGGCCATAGTGTGGCGCAGTTGTTCAACAAAGCTGCTGGGATCTTCAGCTTGGCACAATGTCAACGGGCGGAACAGCTTTAGTATAAGGTGCAACTTGGCGACTTTCTGCGACTTTTCTTTTTGGCTCTGAACATGTCTGTCAGTTATAAATTAAAACCCGGACTCTCTTTCCAGGAATCCGGATTCTTATAAATAATCAACGGTATAAAATAAATAAATAAAACAAAAAGGATGCAGGGGCATCCTGCATGTAGAAAAGAATAAATATTGGAAAATATAAAAGGTACAACCTGAGGGAAAATATATCCAAAATAATTAATCCGACACACACACACACACACACTGCATCATATATACGGAAGGAAGAGAAAATGCTTTGATCCCAATGGTTTTTCAAAACACCGCGGCTATAAGGTGACGTCATTTGGAAGAAAAAAAGAGAGAGAATAGAATGGAAAAAGAGAAAACTAGTTTGAAAATGGCAGTAAGACTCGTTTGAGTAAGTTCCCCCATATGAAAAAGTCTTGTGGAACAATAACCAATAAGTACAGAAATTTTACTCAAATTTCTTATTTCTTCATAAAACAAAATTCATGACTTGAGTGAAAGCATGAAAGATAATGTAATTAAATAGCAAAAGACAAAAATGGGTTTCAGAAATGATTGTATTAAGAGTGACCTTGCAATAATCGAGCTCATATGAAGCAAGTTAAATTTTATTACAAAATGTGTGTGTGCGTGCACTTCTTTTTCAAAAAATTTAAATAGAATACCAAAAAAATACAAACAATGAAAATTACCTAGCACCTACGCAATACAAGTCACAAGAGCTTTGATGGTATGCCATGTCTCTACCAAATTTTGGTATGCGGGTACGATAATAACAACCATACTGAGCATGAAACTCGACAGTCCTGTCACACTGAAGTAGAACAATCTAAAAGAAAAGGATATAGGAAATGTTTTTAATATATAAGATTGCCATGAATTAGGACATAAATCATATTGAATTAGTAGCTCGCAAATTATTTTCCTCATTTTTTTTTATATTTGCTCACTGCCCACATGGAGATTTTGATATAATCATAGCTTTTAAAGAATGTTTACTCGCGAGAATGGTTGCTGGTGCGAGAGGCACTGATATTTTGTTAGCATATAAGCTTGTAATTCATATCTATCTCTGCCTATATTGTCATAGCTATAATTCCTGAGGAATTATAGGGATAGTATGAAAAAGTAGCTTTTTCTCACAGAGAATTCGCCAACTTGGCATGTACACTGATTACAGAAATTTTGGAGCACTGTTTGCTTGGATTACCAATGGAATGCTAGGAACACACAAAAGTTTCAAGCATGGCCCTGGTCCCTCATCGAGCACCTGCTTATATCTCTTCGTTGAGACAGAGTGGCGAGCAATGATCTGGTGAGGAGGAGGAGGAACACACAAAGGAGTTAGAAAATTTGCCAGTAAGGATGATGTTGGCAACATATGTTTTGGCTTAGTCAAAAATTTACAACAAAAACATAAAACTTACTTATATTGAGAATTAACCCTTTGTTACTCAATGAAAACCCAACACTTGAGATGAGAGACCATAGTAATGCCCCACATAGCATCGTATACCATAATGACTGAGAGTGCATTGTTTTTTTGTGTTGGTATACTACTACACACACACACAATAAAGCAATGTACACCAATTCTAGTCATATATCGCCATATGGCGAGGTAAGTAGTTTCCAACTAGTGGAGTTGGGTGGGAAATTAAGGCACCATCTATCAGTGGTCGCCCCAGGCTCGATAGGTAAAGAACTTTTCCTGATGTCCTCTTGGCTGGATTCAAACCCATGGACCTTGAGGACAACCTTCATAGTGAAAGATGAGCATCTTACGACTGCAACTCTGGCTGCGTTGGTATGTCTTCATATACATCATTTATCCTCACATATTGATGAGAATAATTGAGCGGCATGGAGTTTAGATACCCTTCAGAAAGTCACAAAATCTGGCACCTTATTTTCTGACATTATATTACGGCATTTATTTTCTCTGTGCTTACCTACTCCCACTGGATTTTACCGTTTAGTTTTTCCACTAGGGCTTTAAACCTGCTTAGTGAAATATTAATAACGACGTTGTTATAACAACAATAATACTGATGTGACAGTAAAATAATAATGGCTTTTTTCTGGTTAATCTAAATGCGGTTCAGGTGCATCAAGTTGACAATAATAATGGCTCGCGAAGCTGAGCCCTGCTATCATTTTGATTGACAAACATTTCAATACATTTGCAATGTGGTAAGTCACTGCATTTCTTTTATTCATTTTTTAAAGTTTATATTCATTGGTGAAGGGGTCATGACAAATTGAAAGCGAAATAACAACTACAGTAATAGTCGTAGCGTTCCTTAAGTCTCATTTGCATACTAGCATCCAGGTATGTTAGTGATTAGACAAAACATTTTCTGCACTGAAGAACTTTGTGTCATTTTGCTTTCATCGTGCAGTGGTGCTGTTGCAACATATTTTGCTCTCTCAGTCACGTTTCAGCACCAATTTTTTTCCCATTGTTCACTGTGTTGAATTGCTTTTGTTGGACCAAGGCCTCGCAACAAATTCAAACCCTACGGAATTTATTTTTCTGGTTAATTTGATTTTACATATTCATGTTTCTTTTTTTTAAATTTGGTAGTGCCAGTGTGCCACCTATTCAATTACATGGATGCCCTTTGGATTACTTTGATTTATAACATGAATTATTACACGTATGGATTAAAGCACATGTGGGTACCCTTTGGATATTCCAATTTATAATATGAATTATTACACGTATGGATTAAAGCACATGTGGGTACCCTTTGGATTATTCCAATTTATAACACGGATTATTACTGTGCCGTGGAGAAAGAAGGATGAAAAAAAAAAAGTTTTTAATTTCTCTACCTTATGAACTGATTACCAAGGTCTTGACGCTCATGATGCAGTATAATCCTGATCGCTAAGGCTGGCATAATGGTGCTAGGTTGCCAAGTCCGCCCGAGTGGCATGGTGGTAAGATACTCGTCTACCATCATGAAGGTTGTTGTCTGGGTCCCGGGTTCGAACCCAAAGGGAGGATATAGATAAGATATTTTCCCTAACGAACTCGAGGTGACCATCAATAGACAGCGCCTTCACTTCCAACCCAACTCACTAATGGCAGTAAATTGCAATATAGCGATATGGCCAGAGTTGGTGTTTGGTGAAGTAGTAGTAGGTTGCCAAGTCTAGATACCCAGATAGACGTATGCCATGATCAGTTTATTATTTCAGAGTTGGTTTTATATATTAAGATTATTTATTTATACATACTGTTCCTTAGAATATTATTGTTGGTTTCCGCTTTTACGTTTTCTATGCTGGTGATATTTTTTTTTCTGGCGTCCGCAGTCAATTACGGCCTTGGCGACTTTTCGTCGGGCTGTCGGACCTGTTTGGCGCCGGAAAAAAGTCGCCAAGGGGGATCTGGATTGTACTGCATCTGTTCCTTAGATCAAGAGATAATGATCAAATGACACTATTACACTATGTCACCCATCTATTACCTTTGAATAGTCGTCACTCAAGAGGTGAAACTGTACTGTTTCGGCGTCGAAGCATCTCTCGAACTTCAACGACAAGTTGTTCACGTCGAAGCACCTGATCCTGGGCTTGTACACTCCAGTCGCTAAAATATACTGTCCGTCGTTGGAGACCTTGATGCCGGTGCTTACACCGGGCATTTCGAAATCTTGAATGAGCTCGATCCGTCTCCTCACGTCGACGTCTTTCTTTTGCAACATGCGACGTTTCCGTTCGGACAGCCATTCCGGTAGCGATTTGCCACAGCTCAGGTTGTATATCTTAACGTTATTTGGGTTAAGAACTTGCATTTTGGTTTATCAATAAAGAAAGTAACAAAAAAAAGAAACCCTATAAAACAACAATCTTAAAACGGACGCGTCCCCAACATCGGAAACGATGTAAACAAACCACATAAACACGTGCTAATGGTTAACGGTTCGATACGGTTAACAAATGGGGGGGGAGAAGAACAGTTTTTTTTCGAAATGCGTTTTCTTCATTTAAAACTCATTTAATTAGAAAATAGTTTCCTTTTACAGTCTGTTAATCTCTTATTTGTCTATTCGTTCATTCAATCATTTGTTTTCCGATGTGAACATCATAACAAAAAAAAAGTGAGACATATGGTTCCCTATCCCTTTGGGTGCCCACACTCAAATTCTTGGTCACAGTCGTCCTTGTTTATGCCCTCAAAGGACGAGTATAAGGTGATGTTTGCGTAAGGAAAAATGTTTAGCATAGGAAACTGTGCCAAAAATGGTTCAAAGTTTGTTGAAAACCAGCAATATCCATCGCTGTGCTTGTCGATTGGAGCACTCACTCTCTGGACGAAGGAAAGGTTTGTAAGCATAGGCGGAGATAGACTTGAAAGTCTGAGGGCATGGCCATTATTGCTGGGGGGGGGGCAATGGTCCCTTCCTGTATCGTCACCCATGTTTGTAAAGCCGGGTTTTCCTAGGAGCAGGTTTCCTGTACTGCGCGCAACGTGATTCGCCCAGCGCGACATTCCGTCCGCTCACCAATAAGAAAAGCAGCATGACTGTTTTCCTACAGAGCGCAATACGCCTCACGACAGTGCTATACGTCGAGCGTGATTGGCCGACTGCTTCTGGAGGAGTCAGTACGTCGTTCGCCGCGCGTTTTGCCGATGTTCTCTTCACACTCGTGTGGTTTCTTCCCCTTTTCTTCAAACTGGAGCATGCAGACGACAGAGTAGCTGATGCCAAGGCCATATACTATAACCGCGGTTCTCAACTGGTGCTCCGCGGAGCACCAAGGGCTCCGTGTGCACCTTCCAGGGACTCCGCGGTGACTCGAGGAAAATAAAATTAATCAGTAGGTTTGATAGATAAGTAAATAAGAGAGACCTACAAGGTTCTGCCATAAAAATTATGTACAAAAAAGGGCTCCTTGAGTCAAACAGGGCTCCGCCATAGAAATTATATACTGAAATGGGCTCTGTGAGTCAAAAAAGGTTGAGAACCGCTGTACTATAATATAGCCGCCCTGATCTGATGCGCCATGCTAGGAAAACACATAGCGTAATTATGTAACACACTGCCATGCCATCTATTTTCTAAAGGCAGAAATGTAACAATGAATGAATATTGTGTTGTTTTTAAGTACTCATTGTTCCCTGTTTAAATCATTGTATTTTTCAATATATCAGCTATGCATATCAATTTTTTTTATATATTTGATTAGGTGGTGTTCTTGAAGCTTATTGGACAAGGGTGCGTAGTAATGAAATAAAAAAGGATGAAAGCCAGTTGAAAGTTGCGTCGATGCTTGAGAAATTGAGGGATGAATTAGGTACTTATTCACCCCCTACACAATCTTTTTTCACAAAGGTAAAATCAAACTCTCATTCATTTGTTGAGTACTTGGTTTTGGAATAAAATTAAAAATGAGAAAAATGTGTATGTTTGCTATCATGCTCTGTTGAATACAGCTTACACAAACATTCATTATAATGAAAAAATGTATTTTTTCAGTTTTTTTCAACGAAGAAAGTAGATATCCCCACTGGTCTATATCTGTATGGATCTGTAGGTGAGAATAACTTAATTTTTATTTTGAATTTTTCTCACAAAAAGTTTCCATGCACCGATTTTGCATTTTTTTTACTCTTATTTTTTTAAGTCTGTGAGACAAAACAGCTAACAATAAATTTTTTTTATAAAGATGTCTTTAAAATGTCACATGCCTCACGCTATCGTTTGAAAGAACAAAAATAGAAATTATTAGTTTTGTTCAGTCTTTTCTAACAATTACTATTGCTGCTGAACCTTACATGAATTTCATACACATTCCTCTATGGAATTTCTAATGAACTGGTACATGCCGGAATATGCGTGTACGTGTTGTGACCCTAACATAAAGGTCTGTTTCTGCTTAATGCTTGTTATGTGTAGTGCTGCCATCAGTTTTACTAACTATGAGTGAAATGTAATGATTGAATACTTGTTCTGTTGTAGGCCTGTTGCTCTCTGTGGTGAGATTTTTTAACAGGGGAGATTGGATTGCATTTACGATTTTCTGACAGGTACAATATTTTGAAAATAAATTATAAGTGAGATTGATGATTCAATACATTTCTTCTTTATAGGTTGTGGTAAAACTATGTTGATGGATCTTTTTCACGATCACTGTCCTGTTGAAAAGCGGAAAAGGACACATTTCCATTCATTTATGCTTGATGTTCATTCTCGTTAGTATATTTTTTTTGTTAGTTGATCAAAATTCAGTTGCCCAAATTTCATTCTTTACAATATACCAGCTGTTTCAGCCATTGAAAATAAAGTTGAGTAAACCTGTTGCTACTCTCAGTTAAGCATAATCATGTTAATATTACCATTGTTTCCATCTCATATATTTTTGATAACAAGGTTTTGTACATTATGCTATTTAATGGTTTTTAATGCATATTAAGAAAATTTTTCTTTTATTTCTATGGTTTAACGTATGAATAAATAATTTATGTACAGGCATCCATGAATTCAAAAAGCATACGCTGAAAGGTTCTCGACCGAGCAAGAAATCTTTGGACTATGATCCCATCGCTCCTGTAGCGAGAGACATTGCAGATGAAACATGGCTTCTTTGTCTTGATGAATTTCAGGTTGCCGTTTTTTTTTGTTTTTGGATAACTTATCACTAGGGCTCGGATTTTTTATGACCTAAATATCTTAAAAATATGCAATCATTTATGACGTAAAAAACATGAAAATATGACCTTAAAATTTAAAAATATTGTAATTTCCCCAATATTTCATCTCTTCTTTTTCATTATTATCCTTCTTACCTCATTAAGTTAAAAAATAAACAAGACATTCATCAATTTTTATTAAAATGATTATTTTAATTAAAATTCTCTCGCCAGTTTCAAAGAAAACCACGCCTACCTAATGCACAATAACTGTTCCTCAGTTCGTTCTGGAATCGCACTCAGTTTTATGAGATGCAGTTTCAAATTTTTTTTTAAATAAATTAACTGCTATATTGTTTAGTTTCTTCTAGGAAAAATTTGGGGAACCCATACTTCACAAAGTGTTTTTTTTTGTTTTTTTTTGGAAAATTTGGTAAAAATTACCAGATGGAGCTATATTTGAAGAAGGCTTATGTGTCATAAAGCAGACTCTAGTTTCTGAAATTTTCTTGATTGTTTCTCAAGTAGAATCGCAATGTTGCTGCACACTAAATCGGTTCTGTGCTAGAACTTTTAACATATTTAACAAAATAAAGTACAGCGGTATCATCAATTTTTCGGTTTTAAACCAAGCACGACTCCAGCCTACTGTCATTAGACATTTTACTACCATTTTACCCGTTTTCAGATGTGAGTTGTGGCAAAAAGTGTGTATATCTTCTATGCCTAACCGTCTGTGTGTTTATCTAGTGTTGTGCATGAAGTTAGTGCTGCCATCTGTTTTCGAATTGTGAGTGAAGTGTAATGCTTGAGTATTTGTACAGTTAGGCACTATGTAGCAACTTAGAGAGTGGGAAGGGGGAGTTCTTGTGCTCCGTGCGCTGAACAAGGAAGAGTGCCAGGTTTACTTTTTGTTCGTTCAAAATTATGAGGAGGGGATGCGAAAATAGGTACTTGCCCGGGTGACAGTTGTGCATGGTTGTAGCCTTGGATATTTTGGGGATTTTTTTTAAAGGGGGAGATAGACTCCCTTTTCACCTGAAGCTAGAAAACGACAGAAACCAAATTCGCCCAACTACTACCTGCACCACCATTAGGATTTGAACTTGGGTCCCTCTGATGTGGATCCCACACGATGCTCATATGATTGTACAACAGCCACCATAGGTGCTGAAAATATTCTCCCCAAAGTCATGGAAAAATTTCTGTAACTTTAGGCAGTGCCAGAATTAAGGTGCAGCAACTACCAAACTTGCAGGAGTTTCAATTTTAGAGCAGAAAAAAATTAAAAAATCAATTTTTACTTCAAAACCATAATGCAAAAAAAAAATCATTTTTATTGAGCTTTAGAGTTTTACAGCGATGGGGAACAGTGGCAAAACCGAGTCTGCCCTTCCTGACAAAAATCCTTGTGTTTAGGCTTGATGAAAATGGAAAATGCATTGAACTGTGAAGAGTTTGAGTGTCTTAATGAATGAGATCTTTGACAAGTGCTTGGCTACCATTCAGAAACATAGCAAAAAGATCCTCCGAGAACTAAAAAGTGGCTACTAGTAATGAAATTTTTTTTTTCCCAAAACAAAAGAAAAGAGGAAAAAAGACAGTAATTTCTATTGTAATTGCATACTACATCTTTTCTGTGATAAAATAACGAAAAAAAAGATCTATTGCTTGAAAATTCATAAAATATGACAGATCGCTCAAAAATTATTAAAATATAACCAATGGCTCAGAAATGCCTAAAATACGACTTGTCATAAAAAAATATAGTATGCCATAAAAATCCGGGCCCTACTTATCGCACATAAGATTTGTATAAAAAAATATGTTATTTGTTTTTCTTTTTTTTAATTTACATTTTATTGTTTTATTTATTTATTTATTTTATTTTATTGTTTTATTCATGGCTAAAGTTATTCTACCCTATGAAATTGAATCTTTATTATTGATTTCAAGCAAAAAATAATTTAAGTTGAATTCACACAACCAATTTCATGATTAAATTTTTTTTGACAGGTTACAGATATTGGTGACGCCATGATTTTGAAACGTCTGTTCACAGAGCTTTTCAATAATGGCATTGTTCTTTTTGCAACTTCTAATCGGCAACCTGATGGTCTGGATCAGTTCAGTATTTGTTTCCTTCATCATTATTGTTTTTCATATCACCAATTTCTTTTTTTTTTTCTTTTTTTATCAAGATTGAGCTTAACCTCATCAGTCCATAGGAAATACTTATTTGTGCTGTTCCTCTGATGTGGATCCCACACGATGCTCATATGATTGTACAACAGCCACCATCGGTGCTGAAAATATTCTCCCCAAAGTCATGGAAAAATTTCTGTAACTTTTTCACTCTGAACGCTTAACTTTAGGCAGTGGCAGAATTAAGGGGGTGGGGGAGCAACTACCAAACTTGAGTAAGTGTCGATTTTAGAGCGGAAAAAAATTAAACCTCATCCTCAATCCTCTGCTGAATTTCTGAAGAATCAGCACATCCGGAATGTGTGTTCTTAGTGTATGCACAGCACATATTTATGCTGCCAGAGTTCTAGTTGTTTCTCATTCTTGCTCATGCTGCCATCTACATTCCGCATTTTGAAGTGAAGATGGTAAATGCTTGAATTTTCATATAGGAGTCACTGAGCAATACTTTAAGAAATGTCCAGCTAGATTAAATGTTCAAAGAGACTCCAAAATTAGTTCTAAATATTCAAAACATTTGTTAGTATCATATTCACCAGTCTGTATAAACTAATTTTAGTCAGTTTCACAGTTGAAAATAAACATAAAATTCAAAATGACTTTGAGGACTGAGGAGGTTAATAAGCACAGGGATTTCAAAATAAATTTGTTGGATCTAGGATTGTGTTGGATCTATTTGTGTGTTTTTATACTGTTTGTTTTCTACAGTGAAAATTCTATATAATCATTCATATCCTCTACAACAATATGTCCTATATAATATTACTATTTGATCCAGATGTACTTTTTGTAGTGTTTCATCTATAATGATAACTCCATCAGCATTAGAATTGAAAAATAAAAGTCACTTGTCCTGTGGACCAATGAATACGAGAATCTACTGGTCCACAGACATGAGTGGTTCGCTAAATAAAAAATCTCTTCTGAATAATAATTAATTCTCCTAAATATATTGTCATTTAGAAGAGTGATATTCCATCGGGGGGTGAAAAAAGCCATTAAAAAACAATTAGGAGTGTAGTCAAACCTTATGTTCAAAAAGCTACCACTGTGTTGATTCTGAGGCTTTATCGGCTGATGTTTGAAGAGTCATTCCTTTTTAAATTACATTTTCAAAAAACATTTTGCAAAAGTTATTTGCTATTAAGAAAGTTTAATATTACTAATAATAAGATTCAAACAGCAACATTGATTATGAAATAATTGGAACAAAATATCTTCACATAAATGTGTGCGTGTGTGTATGTGGTTTTTTTTTTTTTTTTTGGTTTTTTTAGCATATCCAGCAAAAAATAAGACATTTTTCAGATGTCAAACTGACTTGTGACGTTTTTTGCTACTGGTCCTGTGGACCATTACAACTTTTTTCTCTGTGGTCCGATTGTTCATTCTCTGGTCTCGGACAAGTGGACTCCCAAAGATTTTGAATGCTGTCCATGATGATCATATGTTTTTTGGGTCCTTGAGTATATTTATATAAGTGTTTCACTATTTATACTCTATTGTAAATTTATTGCATACCATGAAGTCTTACATTCTCCTACATATCTATATTGCTTTCCAGTCTCTCCACACTTCTCATAGTGTTATTGAATTTTAATTATAACAATAAATCTTGTAAAACTATACTTCTCCCCGGTCCCTCGAATATCATTAAATAGGATTTCTATTGCTTTGTGGTGTGTATGTAGTAAATGAATATATCTTCTCAACTAATGCATTAAGTTATGTAATAATACACATACACATCTGACTGGTGTGAAAGTACAGGATGACTTTGTGTGTGGGTTAAGAAATATACAAATGATTCTAAATGATCAGATTTGTCATGTTCTTGTTAGTATAGATCCATGAAGATGTATGGAAATGGCAGACTCGTGGTTTGATAGTTTATTATGTCAGTTTCATTGATTGAAAGTCCTAAAGCAGAATGAGCCCTTCTGCACCGAACTCAAAATTTGGACAAAATTCCTATAATTGGAAAACATGGTGTTCTTTTTCCTTATTTTCTTAGAGTTCTTCATGAGATTGTTCCGCAACGTGCGTTGCAATTTTTGGTTCATTCTGTTTTTTGGAGAATGAATGTATCAATTATTATGTCCTCAAATATTATCATTCCAGTCCATAGCGGGAGTGGGGATTTGGGGGTCTTCTTGCCGTCATCCCCAAAATGGGAGAAAAAAGGGGAGAGTGACTAAATCTGTTCTATCACTGGAGTCAACCCCCCCCCCCCCCGAAATGCAAGTTGGTCCCTCTGAACGAAATTGCTGTCCACAGGCCTGTTATCAGTATTCATGAACCTGTGGTTGACAAATACAATACTTCAGTTATTATGCTGCATTTCATTTACTTATTATGCCATTTAATTTTTTTTATTTTATTTTTCCCTGTAGATTTGTATAAGCATGGATTACAAAGAAGCAATTTTATACCTTTCATTGCTGTCCTGAAGGTGAGCAAATGTTATGTTGTGTGTCAAATATCATTAGTTACCATACGGCAAGAAAAGCCAAGGAAGGCATGGTTGCAGCTGAGAAATCATTTGTTGTCAGACAACCATTTGGGGCATATGTTGAACCTTGACAAATTTGTAAAATTTGCTGTCATTCATGTCAAGGCTCTGTTTAGTATATAAGCAAAATTTGGTACCACTGAGTGGAAAATTATAGATTTGTATTTGAAACAGAGTAGACAGACATACATACAGACAAACGTGCAGAAGACAAAGAACCACACAGAGACAGACAGATGGTTAAACAATTTTATGTGCAATAGATTCTTTATTATCCTCTATTATACGCACTCTGATATACAAAATTAAAGGAAAGTCGACCAAGGCCAGTGCATGTGAAAAAGTGATTGCAAATTTTCTTTTCTTGGATTTATGTTATTTTGTGTAATTATTTGTTTTATTTATACTTGTATAGAGTTTAATGTTCATTTTATTTATATCTTACACTTAAAAATTGCTTCTAATAATAATTTGTCCTCCCATTTATATTGCAATTGCTATGATCAGCCCAGTCTTGTGAGTGGGGGATATTAAAATTAAGTTTCTACTGTATATGAATTTGCAGAGTTACAAGTTAATAAATCTACTGGTAATTTTGAGAGATGTCAAGGTACAAAAATCATTACCAGGTTTAAGAAATTTAATTTCTGTCTTGTTATCAAATGAGCTAAAACAATGTACTGCACAGATGATTATTTTTCATTGTCACTTCTTGAAGGTCTATTTTAAAGTTTCATAAATTTGTTAGATTAGTTAGCCCTCTGAATTGAATATTTTCCTCTAGAAATTCTGCCTTCCTATTTGGTTAGACTCTGGTGTTGATTACAGAATGAGGTTTTTTTCTGGAACACGCAAGACATATTTTGTG
This sequence comes from Pholcus phalangioides, assembly GCF_987345545.1. Lineage (NCBI taxonomy): Eukaryota > Metazoa > Arthropoda > Arachnida > Araneae > Pholcidae > Pholcus > Pholcus phalangioides. The sequence continues at coordinate 52,562,028 of NW_028301601.1, forward strand.
TAAGTTAGTCATATTCTGAGTATACCTTTTCTTGTTTTGCATTTTTTTTACTAGTATTTTTTCACTAACCTAAATTTGTTAACTTTTTTTTGTCCAGTAAGAGTGAATGTGATGCGAATAAAGAGCTTGATGCAGCTTTCAAATACTTGGCTAACCGTGAAAATGATGGTAATTTTCATTTCCTCTACAAGTATAATTTTTAAAAAGCTTTTTTAATATTTTTCATTGAATTTTTAGTATAGTATAGCTTCAATCACCATTTGTCAGATCATGGGATATTATGTAATTATTATCTGACAATGTCACTGTGTCATCAAAGCCAAGCCATTCTGTTCTGGATTTTAATCCAGTGGAGGACATGATTGCCTTCATCCAGCCAGTTTAGAATCAGTTCTAAACTGAAAAGCACAATCTTATTAGTCCTGATGAGTTATTAAAAAAACACGTGCAACAAAATTCTCATGTAGCAAGTCAAACATTGATACAAATATGTCATCTTGATTCAAGATGCGCCTCTTCATTAACCTATCTTTTGCTCACTATTTTTAATTATTTGCTTTACTCAAGTATTCTTGGGATGTTTTTTAGCACAAATTAGAAGAATTTATCCACAGTTTGATGAAAGGGATTCTTAATCTTTTTGTGTTCCACTTTGGGTTGGGTTGACACAAATCCAGGTTTTTCAGTATTTTTCTGGGTACATTTTTGGAAGGAAAGCAAGTTATGTATGTTATAGCCTGCATAAATATAATAGACCTTGTAATATATGGCAATTATTTATGTAATTATTATAACATTAGCTCATTGGTAGCTCATTACAGAAAATTCTAGAGGGAGGCAAAATCGTTTTGCATCGTATTTTAATATAAATGGGTTTTGTATCATGTTTTTTCAGGGGTTTCCTCCTAACCCTTATAATATAAATAGCATTGAATATATAGATTTATTATTGCATTTTTCTTTAGATAGAGTATGGCAATGCAATAACACCATCAGAAAGCATACTGTTTGCAAGCAAGGTGCAGTTTTGAGATATAGTTTTTGGTTTGTTTTCATGTGTTTTTCAAGGGTTTTCTCTTACCCCTATAATCTAAATAGCGTTGAATACATAGATTTTTAGAAATATAGAGTATGACAATGCAGTAATATCATTAGAAAGTATACTGTGTGCAAGTAGGTGCAGAGTTTTGAGGTGTAGTTTATGCTGGGTTTTTTCGAGTTAGGCAAAATCAGACCAACCCTGTCCCCTGACCTTTTGTGCCAATAAAATGAAAGGCACAAACCCCCTTCACAAATATTATACAGTATATAGAAATATAAAAACTAATTAATTGTTTTTCTATTCTAGCTCACAAACCCAGTAAAATCTCTCCAAAGATTCCATAGACTCTTGGTTCAGAACCTTTTATTTAATGATTGAAGTTGGCTGTGATCACATATTTTCACATGACAACTATTATAATTCATGCTTATCCAACATAAATGAGCTGGCGGACTGTCGGATAAGCGAAAATGTCGGATGGGAGGTATTAAGAAAAAAACCTATTAAACATCAAAATATGTTATAATTTTATACATTACGAATGTACTAATCATGTTTCACAACAACACAACTGGGAAAAAAATGAACGTACAATTATAGAATATTCTGAAGTGAAATACAGTGCTCAAAAAGTTCAGTCCTGTGGTGATTTAAAAAAGATTTTGATCATAGTCTGCTTTTTTTTTTTTTTCCTGACAAGTGCTGTTTCTTCTCTTCCAAGTCTCCTCGTCTTTGTAGCATCATTATGTCGATTCCTGTAGCTTCTACTAGTTGCTCAATGTAATTAATTGCAGTTTCTAAAGCCTTAACTCTGTCGTTATGTGAGACTCTGAGAGGCTCAACAGTTGATGCTTGATCTTGATCTTCGATTTTAATATAATCACAGTTGACAAGAGGGACAATTTCTTCATCAGTTATTTCGTACCTATCATTATTCTTCATCCATCTTTCTATTTCTTGCAAAGATGTATCCTCATATCCAGAGATGTGTTGCGCTAATGGTAGAATGGTTTCTTCGGTTTCATCTGTGCTTTCATCATCGCCTAACAGCTTCTTCCATGATTTTGCAATTGTTAAAGCCCTTACATGAGCCCAGGTTCTTGCCCAGTGAACGCCACTGTACAGACTGGGTAGAACTGATTAGCAGTAGTAGAGTTGGGAATAACAAAAAATAGACTATACTCACAACTTGAAGTTCTTGTTGCCTGTGAATGCAAGCCGGTCTCCCATTTTGAAAAGTCTCTCTGCAGAGAGCAAGTAAACCTACAATACAATACTGACATAACATGAAAATGCAAGCATTTCCATCTTTACTTCAGAAAATGGAAGAGAGATGGCAGCATGAACACTAAAATAAGTGCAACTCAACAACACAAATACGTTAGGGGCCACACATACACTCAGAACACACATTCCGGCATGTGTCGATTGGTTATAAACTCTGTAGAGGTATGTGCACAATGTGCATGAATGGTTAAGTAGTAGTATTTCTTGTCGATTGATCCTTTTTTTTTTCCTGTTGGGCATTGTATAAGCGAAGGTTGCAGAAATGAGACTGCTGTATCATGGTAGGGCAGCATTTCTGAAACATTTTCTCATGGCATTACTGGAGGTTCCACTTCCTTTTTTGGATTGTATGGATTCGCTAGGACATGGGATAGTTATTTCTAGGATTCTGTAAGTGCTGAAAGGTTGAGAAATGCTTCTGTCATTAATTATTTTCATATTTGGCACATCAAGATATTCCTCAGGCGTGTAGTAGTAAATTGCTTTGTATGGTGATGAACTGGTTGTAAATGCCTCAAACTTGTTGATAAGGCAAACATCATCATTATATATTGATTATAATAAAATATTAAAAAGAAATTATTTATATAAAAGAAATCCATCAAAAGCATATGATCAGTATGCTTATGGTCTTGCTCATCGACGCATTTCTACGTAATTCTACCTCACTATATCAGTACAGTAGTATATTTCCCACGCTACAGCTCTCTAGCATTGCATTTTGTATGGCTCACACATGTTATACATACATACTTTGATATTATTTTCGGACCCAGTTGGCTATGTTGCCAAAAATATCTGTATGAATAATCATTACCATGAAAAAAAAATTCATTGAAATTTATGCAACATGTTCCTGGTTGTATTTCTTTTTTGTTATACATTGTTTTGGCTGTTTAATTTTATATTGCAGATATTTTTATTTTTTCATAGTTGTCCGCTCCAAGATCATGACAATCAAGAGTAGAAATATAACACTGCCAATTACTTGCGGTCATGTCGCTGACTGCAAGTTTGAAGAATTATGTGATAGGGTAAATCTCATTTCTTTCATCTGTGTTCATACCAGATGTTAATATTTTTAATACTTTTTTCCTTGTTTTTAATTCTTGTTGTATCATTTTTGAAGCCTCTGGGAGCTGTGGACTATTTAGTGATGAGCCAAGTTTTTCATACTGTCATCATACGGGACATTCCCCAGATGTCTCAGAGACAAAAATCTCAAGCAAGGAGATTCATCACTTTGATTGATACTTTTTATGATAACAAGGTATGTAATGATCAAGCATAATCTTGTGATCTTGTTGAATATTTTCAATGTGTTACTGTAAAAAAAAAATATTTTCCATTGGTCACAGTAGCCCAAATCAATAAGATACTCGCCTAAAGTACCTAAGGATGTTTAGAGGAGTTCGATTCCCAGGTTTGTCCTTGTCAGAAACTTTTCTAACAGCTGCCATTCGAAATCGTCAATAAATTGCAGGTCACAGTCTAATTAGCCCTTGTGTTCAGAAAATGACCAATGTGTGACTCAAATGATCAAATTATTTCCTGTCAATAATTATTTCTGGTTTTTTTTTTTTTTTTTTTTTTCAGTGTGATTCAGTGGCATTGCTGAAATCAATGATTCTTGTTTGGAAGTATTCAAAAGTATTCATATGCATTCTTTTATGTCTTTCAAGGTAAGGATACTATGCTCTGCAGATGCTCCTCCAAGGAAATTATTTGTTGCAGCACTCAGTCCATCAGCTGTAGCAGATGAAAATAGAATGCTTATGGATGATTTGGGCATTGCTACCGATAGTGTGAGTAAAACTCTTTAAATCTCTTGTTTATTTTCCTCCTTCAGTTTAGTAGAAGTGCTAAGGAGCATGTTTGCTGTTGCGTATAGTTGAGATCTTTTAGTCGAGACGCAGTAAAAATTTTGTTATAACGGGACCCACTATTACTGGAAAAATTATTGTTAGGCTTTTTGTTATAAGCAAGTTGAAATTTTTTTCTCTATTGGTTGAAGGCTTGGTAATTATTTACCATTATAATCATCTTTTGGACAATCTCTTTTTGATCTTTGCACCAGAAAATTTGAAATTGAATCCAATTTCTTTCTGATATTAACAAATAAACAGGATTCCAATTGTGAAATTGATTTTTGGCTCAGAGCAGATGATTCTCTACAACTTTTTTGCAGAGAATTTAGTATTTTCAAGATAATTCAGTTTACTGTTTGAGCAATTGAAATTCTCAGTTATCATTATCTCACTACTTTTCGCCAATCAGGATTGTTTTTTTTAACAAGATTTTTCCACCTGTTTAAATAAATGACTACAAACTGCTTATTACTTGTAATGGTGAGATTCTCATAAGCTGTTCTCATTATATCAGACTTACTGTATTTGCTTTTGCTATTGGAGAACTGTACAGATTAATTTTGCTATATCCCAAATATAATTTTATTGTATTTATTTAGTGCTTCTTAGAAGTTTTCAATTATTTGTAATTTTAATTATACCTAAATATTTGTTAAATCATCTGTAAAATGAACCATAACCATTTTTCACCTCATCAGGAAAATGCAGATGCCAGCATATTCAGCGGCGAAGAGGAACTTTTTGCTTTCGATCGCACTGTTTCCCGTTTGACAGAAATGCAGACAGACGAGTATTGGAAGCTAAGAAGCTGACGAAATAACTAGTACTTTCATAATTAGTTTAATATATTCAGAATATGAAATAATTTTCTAGGAAAAACTAATTAACATTCGCAACTATTGGGAATTTTAATATAGTAATGACATGCCTGTAGATGTTTTTATACACATTTTATAAATATAGGTCTATGGGGTAGCCTTGTAGAAATTCGAAAACATCAATGAACGATTAGGAATTTGCTATATGTTTGATGATAAGAGGCAAATCTTGCACTGAATAATATATGCCAGATGATTTTTTGTAGATTTATTGTTCATGTCTTGTTTATAATCAAAAAATTCCACCTAGTCTTTATTTTTTTTTTTAAGGAATACAAGGTGTTTTGATAATGTTATAGGTGATCATGTTTATGTGAAATTTAGTCTGGAAAAAAGGGTAATGGTGTATATAAACTATATTCGCATGCAATATCTAGTCTTTTAATGGATCAAACCATAGGAATTCTCGCTATTTAGTTTATGTTGCATCAGCTGTTTAGTTCATAATCTTTTCCATGAAAGAAACCCAGTTATATGTTTTTCAGATTGTTCACATCAGATGATATTAACAAATTGAAACTTTCAATCCATGGGAGAAAATATTCCAAGCATTTTTTGTTGAATTATATGATCTCATAAGATGTACAGTAAAACCCCTCTTACTGGACACCCCTCAGATGCGGTCGCCCCTCTTTTACGGCCAAATAATAATTCCCCCTTGTATAATAAAAGTATGTATTTCGAACCCCTCATTAATGGTCACCTCTGTTTTACAGACAAATTTTTTTGTCCCGCTGGTGTCCGCAAAAGAAAGGTTTTACTGTATTATGAATCATGATATTGAAAGTTTTTTGCACTTTTTATTATGTTGAGATCTAATCAAGGTGTAAAGTTGATCTTGGGAAGATGTAGCGGAATTGTTACTGTTGTTACATTCTTCTTACATCATTTTACAATCTTATAGTAATTTCACAAAGTTGAACAAAAAGCATCAAAAACCAATGTAAGATCTTGATTAGATCCTGAAATATTCTCAAATTCTGGCATGTAACACATTGTATGTCCTACTGTTTAGAGAAAATGTAACATTAATGAAGATATGAGTTATTGAATCGTTTGAACAAATATGTTGAAGTGAATGAGAAAAAAGTGATGTGAGGTGTATATGAGGTAGTTCAGAGACTTTTTTATCATGGAAGAATGAATGCAGATAGAATCTGGTCATTTGGTGTTTCCTCCGAAGCGACTACCTTGTGCAATTGTGTATTTTTACCATTGTTCATACAAAGATATAAATGCTGATTGAATTTTTTTTTAATCACGTCCTCTAGTGCCTCCGTTGCTACCTGCTGCACTTCTTTGGAACCTAAGAATCATTGCCTCTTACGCAAATTCTTTATGCAAGGAAAAGGAAAAAGTCGCATGGGGTGAGATCAGAGGAATAAGCAAGTCATAGAAGTATTGGAATATGATATTTTGACACTTAATGTCTCACCAGGAGGGACCTGTGATTCCTTAAACATCTGCATGATTCAGTGAGATGCAAGGGAATGATCTTTGAAAGGCCAAGTCAGGGGTGCTTCATCATGACAATATGCAGGCTCACAGGTCCTTCCTGGTGTCAGATTAACTGTCAAAACATCACATTTCAATTCTTCTACAATTCTTGCACCCAAGTTCTTCCTGGATCTTGCACCCAAGTGATTTTTACCTTTTTCCTCAGATAAATAATTTGCTTAAGGGGCATAGATTCTTAGGTTCCGAAGAAGAGCAGCGATGAAGACACTAGAAGATGTGACAAAAAAAGGCTCTTGCAATCAGCATTTATATCTTTGTGTGAACAATAATAAAAATGCATTAATTGCACAGGATAGCTACTTCAAAAGAAACATCAAATGAACAGGTTCTATCTGCATTTGTTCTTCCATAATAAAATTGTCTCAGAACTTTTTGAAGGTAGTGGTACATTTAGTATGCCAAATTTCTGGAGTGATAATTCTTTCTGGTGATGCATTTTCTTTAATCTGCAGTATACTGCCCTTGGAATTCTTGTGTAATTTTGATTACTTTCTCTACTAAATTCTATTGTTAAATTCACTGAAACTGTATGAAATACTTTGATACAAGTAATATCCCATGTGCATCTGTTGTCGAATCGATAGTATTTACAGCTGTTCTTCAAATACTCCAATTAGACACAATCCCACCATTGAATACGCTTTTTATAGTGAAAGTATGGAATTTTTTATAGCCCTTTCTTGTTTTTTTTTTTTTTACTTTCAAAAGTTAGAATAGATTAAATTCTAAGAATCTCCTTGTTCTATTTCTTGTATCTATTATTATTTTTTTTTTTTGAATTTTTGTCTAGTATAAATAAAGCAATATAAATTTCAAGCAACATTCACCAGCAATATGTAAACTTCTAGAAGATATTTATCTCATAACTACTGAGAATTATTTTAAAGCAGAAAACATTTGGCATCTTATTAATTCTTTTCTTTTTTGATGTCATGTAAAAAATGAATTCATCATTTTTAGATTAGAACAGTAGTTATGATAATATTGCAGTAATGGTGATAGCTGAAAAGGTTTTCTTGTTGATTGAATGATCATGTAATTGAATGATAATTACATTTTAAGTGCTATTAGCATGTGTCAAACCTCCATTAAGTCGAGATCGCCTCTGGTTATAAATGACACTCGACTATCTAATTTCTCAGTGGTTTTGGGACAATCTCTGCCTTTTCACAGTGGAGTTTTGTTTGTTATCATAATGACCTCATATTTTAATGATATCGTGTATTTTACAATTGTTATGTTGTTGGGAAAAGAATGTTTCTTGTGTACTTAGGGAAATTTTGTTTGTTTTAGCAGATTGTTGGTTATATGAGCTTTGTAAACATGATTAAGTTTTCAGGAATTTATTCTTGCACCTAAGTGTTAATCAATGCAATTGAAGGCGTGTTAATCAATGCAATTGAAGGCCGTAATTTTCACAGCGTCAACTATTATAGGTTGTACATCAAATTTTTTTGTTTATATAGTTTTTGTTTAGATGGCATTGGATCTATTAATGAGAGGGTTTATTTTAATTATGTTGACTGTGTAATAGGTTTCCATCGACTTGATTTTTTTTTAGTTGGCAGTTTATATTATCAATAAAAATATATTGTATAAGAATGAATATAAAAGATTTTTTCAGTTATTTTGTTTGTTGAACATGTGTATTCTCAGCATATCAAACTGTTGAATCGGATGCCTCTATCTTTATGACTTGCAAAGTTAGCATTGTAGGTGCAGGGCAGGCATCTTCAACCCATTGCTCGTGAGCACCATGGACGCTTCCTAAAGCACCCAGATTAATTAATACTGTTGTCCGATTTTATGTTCGCAAGTATTTCATCAATGCTTCAATTAAACACCTTGTACAAATTGCATTCAAAGATTGAAATCATCCTGATTTTATGCATTAGTATGTAAAACTTGCTGTAAGCCTGGTTTTCTTTTGATAATGAGTACCGGCAGTGCTCGAGACTAGAAAAAGATTGAAAACCTCTGTTATATGGGGTTTTCAACCTTTGTGTCTGCATACAATAAATGATATCAAATGAGTTTTTTAAGTCACAACGTACAGTGGTACACTTTGTGTATCAACATACTAGGGATGGCATCAACAAATGGAAAAACTGCCTTTTTAAGGTTATCTGAGTATGAGTTCCTGGATCCAAGCAAGTTTCTGGGACTCTAACGAGCACAAAATTTGCACAGTATCTTAAAATGTTTCATAAGTCATAACTGTATGGGTCTCTGGACCCCCCCCCCCTGGCTGAGTTTTTTTTCTCATCTTGCATTTATGTAAGAAATTAAAACAATAAAGTGAATTAAATTAAAATTGATGACATCTTTAGTGACTTTTATTTCACTCACTCAGCTATTAGAAAACCAATTTGAGTGATGGATGCGAGGGCTAACTCCCGCTTCTTCATGGGCCCCCTCAAGATAGATTTGTGCATTTTGTATTTCATTGACGGTCTTTGACTCAAATTTTCCCTCAAATAGTGATTGCAGTTGAGCCAGTGGCAGGCGCGGATCCAGAACAATGTAAGGTAAGGATGAGACGAATTGATAATTCCATGGAATTGTTCCTCATTTTGCAGGAATGACTAATTTTTCCCATGTTATCCAGCTCTAGGTAGGGGTGATTCCCCCTCCTGCCCACTAGGTTTGTACCTGATTGCTGGACACCAATAGCTGCAAGTCTATTTTATAAGCAACATGGGGGAGAAATCAGTTTCCTGAGCCCCCTTCCTGACCTGGTTAAAAATTCCTACCTTTCAATTGTATCCTTATTCTAGTAATTTTTATTAACAGCTCATTTCCATGAAGCCCGGCCCACGTGTTAAGATGGCACTGGCTCACTTTCATCTAAATAACTAATGGTCAGCATAGGGCGTCCGCAGGGCCTGTTTCTCGCATGGGCAAGCAGGACCCTGAAATTGTTTCCCTTTTGTACTATCGGCACCCCCTCCTCCCGTCTCTGCCTCAAAAAATCCACTAAAAAAGGGCCCTGAAAATTTATACTTCCCAGGGGCCCGAGAAACAGGCCCTGAGTACTTTACCAGATATCTGCAATCTTTTTCTAGTCACGAGTAATGCTTGTTGCCACCATCAAAAGAACAACACCCCCTTACGACAAGTTTGACATGAAATCGAGATGGCATTTCAATCCCTGAATGCAATTTGTATAAAGTGTTTGATTGGAACGTTGTTCAAGTTCTCGCACGCATCGAGCACTCTGGGTGCTCGCCCTATTCAGTCGGAAGTGAGGCATGGCCCTCTAAGCTAGGACACGTTTGGTGAGCCCTGGACATTTATTTTTACTTATTATGTTGAACTTATATAGTGTGGAAAAACAAAGAAATGATAATCGTCGGCCTCCGCCCGTTTGGAGGCCATTAAATCGGGGCCCTCACCCTGAAGCTACAGTATATAGGTGTGAAATTACTCACCAGATAGCGCTCAACAGCAGGCGGGGGCGGGAAAATTAAAAAGTGTTGTTTCTTTTTCTCTCATCCATCAAAACTGAGGCGCCATCGAGAGAAGCAAAGTGGATATTTGATCGGTGAATATTAAACGGGGCGTAATTTCAAAATTGAATTTTCTAATTGTAACATCGAATCGTTATCAGAAGTAACGCCATTCGTAACAAAATATGAATCACAAACTGTTGATCAGCGAAGTTCGAAAGAGGTCCCCGTTATGGAAGGTGAAAACCAGCGAAAGTCACCACGAGCAAACAGTCGTCGGAAACCTTTGGGGCGACGTCGCTAAAGCCCTGGGAACTTCCAGTGAGTTTTAATTAATATTAATGATAGTTCAATGTTTAAATGATTTAAAACAAGGTTTTCAACCTTCTGTGCGCAAGCAAAGCATAAATATTTAATGTTTCTATATCGTGTACGTGCAATATTCGCGGTTAAACACCAGTATGAGAAATGAGATCGTCCTTAGGACATCGTGCCTTTATGCATATTTCACTGTGTGTGTTGATCAATTTATACCTTGGTTTCTCTTGCTAAGAAGCCAGAGACCGACAAACGCGGAGGAATAAGGCCATTAAAATAAAAATTATATTTATACAATCGATCCCGCTTGAGCAGGAAAACGCTTTGAACGCGAAAATAAGTCGTACTAAGGGAGAAAACGTTATGTGCGGGATCGACTGTATATGTTACTGCCAAAGCCCGACATTGGTCGATTCGAGAAGTGGCCCGGTGATCCTTAGCCGAAGTCCGATAACGAGAGATGATTCGGGATCATCGTGAAGTTGGTGTATTTTTTTCATGATTATGTCCACCTTAGGTTTGGTAACCCATCAAACCACAGTCACGGTGCGGTAATCATTTTTATGTAAACCAAACTTTGCCAGAAAATGTCTGTTTTGTAGTTTTTTCTAAGGTTTTCACTTTTTTCTTTCTCTTTACATGGAGCCCCAATACAGCTGCTATATATCGACATGTATTACAACACGTTGGCTATTTAAAAAAATGGATTTAGCTCCTACCGGGCCGTCTTACATCAGCTTTGGCCAGGGATCTTCGGCCACTTCACGAAATGGCTGGCCGAACTCCGAATCATTTCAGCAATTCGAACTCGGGCCAGAACTTTTGGCAAATTCGTGGAGTCGCCGGCCCCGTTGTGAATTGAACGCCCTTCGGGCTTCGGCAGTAACATATATGCCTTTAAGATGCCAAGACTGTTATATATTTAATCAGCAGACGACATTGCATAATTTTTTCCCACGGAAAGGATATTTCATTTTTGTATACGTGTACACTGACACATGAGTGTACGTGAATTTGGAGGCCCGGGAGCTTTAGCACTTTTTGGGGGACCCTGTTAATCCAGATGTATATTCATAAACAATCTTGTATAAATCTGTAAAAAAAAATAAAATTGTGGACCCCTCTCTCTCTTTAACACGACACCGATCGGGAATTCAGGATTGCATGTTCACCATCAGCAGACGACTTTGCATTAAAAAGAAAATATAAATTTGAATTGCTATGCAATAATATCAAGTTTCCGTATTACAAATGACTGCCCACGAATTTGTAAGACTTAAGTAGTTTTTTTATTTTACTTATTACTTTATTGATTCGAAAAATTCAATGATTTTGTAGCCCTTGATAGGCTCGGGGCCTTGTCCCTGATCCGGAATTCGTTATTCATAAACATCCATCAGCAGACGACATTGCATGAAACATTATTTCTCATTTGCTTTAATGAAATATGAAGTTTTCTTATTTTAAAGTAATTTGGAGGCCCATGACGTGTTTTTTTTTTTTTTTGCGGCCTCTTGGGCCCGATTGTGACGAAAATAATTTTTACGGCCTGGTTGAGCAATGTCGTTTCAACGCATGAACTCATCCCGAAGCCTCTCAGAAGGAGCCTCACAAAAATCAGATTGAGTGGAAATTTTCGAGACTAAGCATTCAAGTTTGTCTGGCAGGGTCTCAGAAAAATCACTTGGCCCCGGGGTTTGACTTGTACTAAAATAGGGCTTTAGGACGAGAGGCCCCGAGGCTCAATGATGCTCTTAAGACGTCAGCAGACGACATTGCGTGAAATTGTTGGTGGAATTTTTATTCGATGGATATGATTGGCTAATGGTTATAAGAAGGATGCACAAACTGCAGCCCGCGGACCGATCCGTTCCACTCGTGTTTTTATCCTGCCCGTGGAGCAGTTGTCAGTCAAAATATATATTGGGAAATTGATTTCATAAGTGTTTCAAGCTTCACACCTCCCTCGAAGAAATGAATTGTATTTCGGGCCGCAATGGTAAGTCTAGTCTGAAATATTGATATATGCAGTGATCACATACACAGACCCAAAGGCTGATACGATTTTTCTTGCAGGCTATAAATTTATTATAAGGGGGGGGGGGCTATGGAATTCTGGTTTGAGGGCCCGCCGAAGATGCTAACCCAGGGATCCCACTGTGCTCAGTCAGAGCAACGATTGGGGGAGTAGGCAGGTCTGGTACCAGAGCCAGAGGGGCGAAAATTTCACCCTTTACCTTTCCTTAAACATGAAGGTATGGCCCTCACGGGGGGGGGGGGTTAGGGCTCGCCCGGGACATCACATTTTTGGGTTTTTTCATTACATTGTAGAACAGGATCGCCTTAAGAGCATCATGGAGCCCCCGAGCCCAAGTGATTTTTCTGAGGCCCTACCAATCAAATTCTCGAAATTTTCAACCAAGTCATATTTCTTTTGGGCTCTCTTCTAAGACACCCGGGTGGGCCTTAAGACTGCACTGCTGTAGAAGGGCCACGGCAAATTCTAGTCTAGGGACCGTTTGAAAGAGTATCGGAGCCACACGCCCTTGATTTCGTATTTCACTCAAATCCTTAGTCCCCCCCCCCCCTTCTGTAAATTAGAGAAAAAGGGAGCTGATTTCTTTTTATCAGGGTAAAATTATACTATGCGAAGTCATGCCCCCCACAATTGTGGGGCTGATAGGGGCCGAGATGTTTTTTTTCTTTTTAAGGCTGTAAATTATATAATACTAAATTATGTAATACTATAGAAGGGGGCATAAGATCTGGTTTGAGGACCTGCCGAAGATGCTAGGCCCCCTGCTTAGCGGAAAGCAGACAGGTCTACTACCCGAGCCAGATGGGCGAAAATATCACCCTTTATCCTCTTAAACATTACAAAGGGGGCAGCAAAATGCGTGCTTGCTGCAGCTAGCCAAGCATCTCAGTTGCTGCTATGGTCCGCACATTTAGGGCAGGGCCCCCTAGACGGATCTTTGGTGGGCACGTTCGCCAGACTTCACGGGTCCTTCTAATAGGGAATTTATAGCATGAACAAAAATATATAATTTTCTCTTCTCTCGGACTCCAGGGCTAGAGCTCTGTCAGCCCCATTCTTGTGGGAGCCATGGTTGCCCATGCGTTAAAACTGCACTGGTTGTGGTTCTCAAACCAGTGCATTGAGGCACCTTAAAATAGGCACCCGCCCGTAATGCTTGTTTTCCCTACCAGCGTGCAAAGAAAATTTCGACATGCTGTCATTTAGTAGTCAAAATTAAATCGAAATTATGGGTCATTCAAATATTACGTCAACATCTATGGCGGGGGGGGGGGGGGGGATTTGAAGGTTGCTTGCGTCATCAACCACCCCTTTTTGAAGGTATGAAATATTCTAAGCTGCTGATCAGTGTTTTGCTGACAAGGGGAGGGAGCGTCAAAAATTGCTGAAAATCTGCTTACGTAATACTTGAATGGCCCCTTACACAGGAAATCGAATTTCGAGGTTTGAAATTCTGCTGTCATCTAGTAAAATGTGGTCATACTATTTCTCAACTGATCAACGTTTATAAACCTCTGGCTTTGTAGATGGCAGTACAGGTATCAGTCATAGAACTTGGAAGGCGCCAAATTCACACAAGATATTCTAAGATATTTAATAAAATTTCCAGACACACCCATCCTCCGGGAACGCTTCGATATCTCAATGAGATGGGAAGCGGGATGTGTTTGGTTTTCAAAGGGCCGCGTGTCATCTGTAAATGTGCCACACGCCACTTCAATTATCTGTAAATCCTGCAAATGATCTGGAAATGTACCACAGGTCACACAAGTGATCTAGAAATGTGCCTCTGGCCAACTTAATGAACTGTAAATAATTTCAGAATATGACATGAATGTCGCTCTCCACTTGTTAATACAAGATATACGGAAGACTGGATGTTGTGAAAATATTTATTATTTGATATGTTAATTTTTTTTAAGGAAGGAAAAAAAACCGTCACCGTCCATTGCACGGTTCCGTTCGGCATATATACGCTCTAGCGAAGGAAAATCTCCTCTGTAGCTTAGTGGTCAGAGCACTCGTCCGGCAATCGAGGGACCCGGGTTCGACTCCCGGTAGAGGCAGAGATGAGTTTTTTCCTTCCTTAAAAAAAAATTAACATATCAAATAATAAATATCTTCACAACATCCAGTCTTTTTTATATCTTGAATTTCAGAATAATTTAATAATTTCAGAATTATCAATTTCGAAATAGTTGATTGTAATAACTCGTGGTTAAAGAAATGATTTCATAATTAATGAAAATCTTAAATTAATGAAAAAATTAATTTCAGAATTATTGGGACAAGTTTCGAATTTAATAATAAAAAATAATTCATTAAAAAGAATTCGTGGAAAGCCCGCAATATCTGAAAGGTTGAAGACCCCCTGCCAAGCGTTAAGAAGTGGTGCCCCCCTTCTTGTTGGGCAAAAATTTATTTTCTATATATTTTTACTTCGAGACAATGAGATTTTCCGCATAGTAGGTTAACTTGGTCAATGTTTTCTCTCCCGCTATAGGAGATGCCGTCCGTAAAGAATGGGAGAGTTTGAGGGCCCACTTCGAGAAGGACCTGTTGAGGTGCAAGAAGAAGCACAAGAAGTCGACTTGGGCCCTATCCAACTCGATGCGTTTCCTCAAAAATGAACAGGTCTGCAAGAAATTGTCCTTCGGAGGTGAGAAGTCCGGCAAGCCGACCACTACTACCCAATCGACCATGGATACCGACGAGAATGATTCGCAGCTCGAGACCGTCGCATCGACTACTACCACCCCTGTTCTTGGCGCGGCGATAGATGGCGACAATGGTGCTACCGTTCCGGTGACCAGCTCGTTCTCACCAGGTGTCTGCTTGACCAGCGAGACTGACGATTACCATTTCTTGATGAGTCTGATGTCGTACCTGGGTATGTTCTCGCCGCTCGACAAGTTGTTGCTTCGCAACAGGATCCAGCAGCTGTTCATAGAGTTCGCTGGTGAACGACAACTTCCAGCTGGTGACGAGTCCATAAATATTGAGGCCCTCACGAGTTCCTCGTGAAGAGGAGTAAAAATTATGGTTGTGTGTAGCTAATTAAATGTACCAGTGATATTTTTTTGGATTCAGAAGTGTTCATTGTAGTGATGAGTACTGTTTTTATAGTTTCGTGCAGGGCTGCCTCAATTAAGAATGCTAATGGTGCATAGGCCAGGGCCCGACTTTGACAAAGGATCTAAGACCAAAGACATATTGGGGGTTGTCTCTTGCAGCAATGGTCAAATGTTTGGTCAAAAAAATTCACAAATTGATGAATGTGTGTTGTTCAACGTGTAGAGCCTGAAAGTTTTGGATACGAAAATCAAGCCTAGGTATTTTAGTTGTGGTTCAGGTTGTTGACTATCGGACAATTTCCATGAAGTACGCCCAGAGGGCTGTCTCTTAACATTATCATACGCCCACATACAAAGCGATTTTTTTTCTGAGAGAAGCACTACTACCTAGGGGTCATTCAAGTATTACGTCATCATCGAGGGGGGGGGAGGGGTTTGGATAATGCTTACGTCATCGACCACCCTTTATGAAAATATGAGTTAGGATTTAGAGGGGCAGAACTGATGACGAAATTTTGCTGACAAGGGGGGGGGGTCAAAAATGGCTAAAAATTTGCTCGTGTAATACTTGAACGGCCCCCTAACTATTTGCATATTTACTCTTGAAAATCGGAACCAGATCTAATTGTCACTTGACACCCCGGAAAAGTGCCCAGATGGGCCCATACAGTAAACCAAGTTCTACAGAATAAGGGCATGATTTTTGTAGGTCATTAGTGGATCAACTGTGTAATTTGATCTATAGAAGTGAAAGAAATGCTACCAGGTGTAAATTGCAAACTTGAGAATGTATCTAAAAGAAAAAATACCCAATATATAAAACGGTGATTCCTCAGAAATAAGATATCTATTGGCAGGGCCACCACTGTATACTTGGTTAGCCGCGGCAACCACTCATTTAGGCACCTCCTTCGTAATGCTGAAGGATAGGTTAAATCGTTGAATTTGCTCCTCCTTTTGTGATGCGCCCGGGCCTTCTAAGATTCAATGGTTTTTCCTTGGAGTGCTGTTACAGCCTCTATCTTACCAACCGTTCTGCGTAGTGGTATGGTTCTAGTTTAAAAAATTCGACCAGAAATCACCCCGTACGAGTTTTGAAGATGATTTTTAACTGCATTCCCTGAAATATTTAAATTCATAAATCGGAGACAGGTTTAGGAGTATTTCGCGTCCCAATGCAAAAAAAGTTTTTGCGGCCCCTCTAAACAAATTGTATGCAGTTGCTCCCCAACTTACAAACTTTTCGAGTAGTAAGTTGTCAAGAAAAACTTTTTTTTTCATTATTTCATGAACGCGTTGGTAGTCTGGATCGTAATCAAACACGATCGATTGAGAGGGAATGGCATTTAAATTAATTTTACAAAATTCATAGATTTTTAATTATAGTGGTCCACCTGTTGACACTTGATCGTGGCTCGAATCATATTGAACAGACATAAATTTTTAAAGCGCTTCATCTCTTTATCAAATATACGTTGCGATTCGATAACTTTGATCATTTTTCAAATCTTTTATTGCTGTTTTTGTTTAATTAATGTAAATTAGTAAAAGAATCAAGTACTGGAATTCCATGACCTCCACAAGGGTGGGGCTGACAGGCAGGATCGTCTTAAGAGCATCATGAGGGCCCCGAGCCAAGGGATTTTTTGGAGGCCCTACCTGAAAAAATTCTCGAAAAATTCAACGTCGTCTCCTTTTTCTGATGCACCTCTTCCCTTCGGGCACGGCTCCGGGGGAAGGCATCCGTTAAAACGGCACTGGTTCGCACCAGGCTTCCTCCTTTTTTAATTTGAATCTAGTAACCCTATCTGAATATTCACATGATTAGGCTGACCATATTTCCTCGAAAGAAATACGGGAACATGGAATCCCAAATACGGGACATTGCCAATTACTGGAGAAATTACCTAAAAATCAAAATTTCGAGAAATAAAGCATTACTGCAAATTGCAGTAGATTTAAATGAATTTCACGAAATAAAACGTTCCCAAGACAAATGTGAGAGATTAATATTCTATAATTGTAATTATAATATAATTTATGAGTGGGAAATAATTTCGTTCCCTGACTTCAATGAAGAATAAAAATTCAAGTAAGCTTCGTGTAAAAAACGGGAAAAACTGGGAACTTTCGCTAAAAAGTCGGGACGGTAAAAAAAAACCGGACTGTACGGGACGTATGGTCACTTTACACATAATCCATATTTTCATTCACTTATTTGTTCGGTCATCCATGTTGTCCGAATCTTTTTGTGGAAAGAATTATTTTCTACATAAAAAAATCGATTATTGCAAATGTATGAATTTCGTTACCGAAATTTTCGTCTCAAAAAAATTTTATGCTTAAAAATAAAAGATCTCTCTCTTTTTCATCATTGCATGAGTTGTCTGAAATTTCGAGATTAGATGGCAGCACCAACAGTATATAAATCAAGCCTCAGAATCTGTCTCGTCTGCTTCTCCCCAGGTTCCTTGTTTTGGACGCCTCCTCGTCTTCTGAAAAAATTACTGACTGAACTGGAAGTTCGAACTGCCAGTTCTGTTTGTGAGCTTAGCTTGTGGGGAACCAAACAAATCGACTTCTTGTCTGTCGTCTGCTCATTAAGAGGTTCTTTGTTTTGGACGTCTCCTTATGCTCAAATAAAATAACTGAACTTTTAGTTTAATTTCCAGTTCAGTTCATGAGCTTTGTTCATAAGGAACTCAGCGGAATGACGAATATATATATTTTTTTACTTTAAACTTCATCACCTTATAAGTCACTTTTAAATTTAAAGTTAGATGGCAGGACTTACTATAGTGCTGCCAAGTGGAGTGTGGAAATTCACTTTTTACGATCTTACCTGTCGTCTGCTTGTTTCGAGGTCTCCTAGGGCCTTGAAAAAATAACCGAACTGAAAGTTTGATTGTTCATGTGAGTTTATAATGAGCCGTTAAAACCTAAAACGGCTCCGTGATATGATAATAATAAATAAACGGCCAACAAACAATACATTCCGCTTCGACTACTGTTAATACGTTCAGAATTGTGAAAGCACTCAGCTTCAATATTCTTCGCAATCATCTGATTGAAAGCTATTGACATGAAATTGAAAGCGAGGAGCACGTATTTTCATCGATCCTGAGTGAGTTGATTCGTTTGTTAAAATTATTAGTAATAAAGTGTCGAACCTCGATTTAACGAATTGTGTAAAACCGGCATTTCCATTCTTTAAATCGAGAAAATTGTTTTATCGGGGGGGGGGGGGGGGGTAACATTAATTCAGATATATGCACAGAAACTTCCTAAAATTCCTTAAATCAAGGAAATCGTTATACGACCATCATTAAAATTGCTGGGCAGGGGCGTTCTAAGAGCATCACGGGGCCCCAGAGGCGTACACAGTGCCGGGGTCCCTTCCCAAGCAGACCAAAAATTAAGAAAAAAATTAATGTATCAAACGTCCCTAATGGGGACCCCCCCACCTGGACAAATTGTTGCCCACCAATTGCCATGCTTAGTCTAATTTAAACTGGATCTCAGTCATGCTGCTCTCGAGGCCCTCGGGCTGTGGGGGACGACCCCACATGCTGGGGTGATCCCATGCATTAAGATGACACTTACTGGCATCAAAATTACAGTAGCCTATTTCCTGTATTAGCTGGCATGCCATAAAAATTGGGAGAGACTCCAGCTTATTGAAATTTGTAGTCTGGTCCTTTCCAGCATGCAGGAAACCAAGGTTCAATGAAGATACCATGACACATTTAGAAGATTTATTTCAATTTATATTGAACAAATAAATAAGCTAATCAGAATAAAGAAATGGTTTTTCCACTATAGGGAACGTTAAAGAATTGGATAGTGATAATAATGTGGTTTAGAGAGATATAGATGGCTTCTTTCTCAGCCAGAGATATCAAGGAAACAGTTATTTTTCCGGATATTATGCTGAGGTGAGCTCGGAAAGAAAAGTCATCACGTCTCCGCCGGGACTCGAACCCAGGCCTCTTGCATTACCATCTCTAAACCGTCCCACCCGGGGGCCATTTCCTGAAGTTAAGAGAGGCTACTAATGCCTCTACTTCAACGCCTCACGACACAGTGCGTAAAATTAGGAAGGCAGATTCATGTGTCTCCAGTGGTGTAGATGGTAGCATGCTTGCCCGGTATGCAAGAGGCCTGGGTTCGAGTCCCGGCGGAGACGTGATGACTTTTCTTTCCGAGCTCACCTCAGCATAATATCCGGAAAAATAACTGTTTCCTTAATAATGTGGTTGTTATAACATTTTTTGACTGTATTTCCATTAATTGGAAATACATTAATTCATTTAATCTACGTAAACAAATATCTTTAGTATCTGACATATTTCTTAAATATACATTTGTTGCGTGGAAAGCAAACACCATGAAATCGCCGGTGGCAACAACTTTAAAATTAACAACAACTGAAAAGGGAAATTATGCCAAAACCTGAACCCTTTAAGCAGTTTTTTAAATTTTCTTGATGTGCATCGTAATTGCCACTTATGTTTATAAAAGCATGCTAAAAGAACCCGAGATATTTCAGGATGACCAAAATAAGTAGATCACGTTTAACAAGATATCTCAGGATTGCCGCTGTAAGGGTTTACTGCGATTTTTGTGCGGCCAAGTGTGATTTTACTGCTCCCACCACTAGAATTTGATTAATGATTTTACAGCTGTTTTTTTTCCACGTAAAATTAGCAGCCCTTCTGAGTTTTGTTGCCTCCCCTCCTTCAGTTCTGGCCCTGAGTTGTGTTTTTGAAATACATGATTTTCTTCTTTTTTTTGCAGATTTTGATCTTTGGAAAGGCAGTCGAAATATTTCTATTAAAAGCAGAATCAGAAGGATACAAAAGAATGAATGTGGAAGACCTTTGTCTGTCATAGGTCAGGAAATTTCACCAGCAGATGCACTGGCCATAGAGGTTGCAAAAGTCACGGTAGCGGAAAGATGAATGTCTAGTGTCCTGCTAAAATAATATATTATTTGAAAGTTCAGGAATCAAAGTACAGCACTGGCAAAGTCACTTTAGGCAAACCTTTGGCTCTTACTAAAGCAGAGAGGTAAGAAATTGTGAGTGATTCCCCATCTTAATGCATCTTTTCTAGTTATTGAGCTTATACCTCTATTTAATGACATATTGGTAGCAATGAAGCCATTAACATGCTAACCTAAGTTTTATATTCAATTGTGCCTTCTTTTTTTTTCAAAAATGTTATAGACATGAAAACTACAGAAACAATCTAAAAATCAATGTTATATTAAAGATAGTACCATGGGCCTCCTTTCTCCACGAGGGGGCAGCTCGAGCTTAACTGCAGCCCGGTTGCAAAGCCTCATGGGCTGCCCCTAAAGGAAACTCTTTCGCGAGAGGCTGATAGTAGAGTTTCTAAATTCCTGACATTTTTGAGCCTCCAGGAACAGGAAATTGTATTTCCAGAGAATTGGGGAAATCACTTATTTACAGTGGAACCCTGTTTATATAACTAATTTATAATACTTTCTCATTTATATTACGTTTAGATTTAGCCTCAATTATTCTCTATACTTTTTTAAAAAAAAATGTTATATTTCATTTATGCATCGCATAACTTCAACTACAAGATTCATCGAAAGACTGGTTCTCATCTTCATCTCCACAAATAACCAGTCTTTCGATGAATCTTGTATTGACAAGTGAAGAGGACATTTCTATATAACTTTAACCACACTAAGTTTTCACTCCGATTCGAATCCCAAATTTTGGCAAAAGTATCATTTCACTCAATTGATGTACATGGGAATTTTTTGAAATCTCACTTAACATATTGTGTATGTAAAACACTGCAATTAGACAAACACTTAGATTTTTATAGACCTTAGATTTTGGTCTATGACATTTAACAACAAATGGCTAAATATAATAAAATTTTACAATGATAGTCAATAAATTTTTAGAAATTGTGTTTCAAACCCAAGTAAAGTGTCAGAAATAACATTCTTAATAAAACACCATTAAAATTTTCATTCACAGATTACTTGATGTAAAAACTGGGGTTAGGTTTTTGACATGATAAGTGTCACAAACTGATTTAAAACCGTCAAAATCTTAAATGAATGCTTTTGGATAATGTTTTGAACACAATAAGTATATAACATGATGAAAAACACTTTCATATGTTTCATTTTATGTACAATACCGATTTCCTGTGTTCAATTTACTTAGCAAAGTGAAGCTGTTTATTCAATATATGTGTGATAGGAGATCAGAGATAGGTTTGTGATCTCAGAAATTAGCTCAGTATTAAAACAGTCAAAAACTTACTGATGTCAAATTAGTTTTTGTTAACCTGATAGATATGTTGAATAAAACACTTACTTTTATGTAGATTAACATGTTTTTATATTTTGAATTACAATTACTGAGCACAAAATATCTATTTTGATATTTTAAATTTTCTGATCTACCCACAAAATTTTATTCCATGTAAAAATTCTCATGTAGCATCTGTTAATACATTAATTGTGCTCATTTATTCTCACCTAAAAATTTTATAGCTTAGGTCATATAAATCCAGAGTTTTAACAAGTATTTTTAATCAAAGAAGAGCTGGCAGGACATGATACTTATTGCATATTTAGATACAGCTTCAGTCAAAAAACCAATGCATTGTAAATATATATATCATATCATATTCAAAAACTTATTCTTACTTATGCACTAAGAATAAGTTACAGGAGTTTCTTAAGCATCATATACAAGCCAGCAATGCCAAATTAAAGAAAATTTTAGTTCTACAATTTGTTATTGATTGCTAGATATATTCTAATGTTATGCACAATAAGGGTATTGCTTTGAGTATCAGTGATGCATTACCCTTATCCCTACCAATGCATTGTAAATATATACCATATATTCAAAAACTTATTCTTACTTATGCACTAAGAATAAGTTACAGGAGTTTCTTATGCATCATATAAACAAGCCAGCAATGCTAAATTAAAGAAAATTTTAGTTCTACAATTTGTTATTGATTGCTAGATATATTCTAATGTTATGCACAATAAGGGTATTGCTTTGAGTATCAGTGATTATTTAGATAATTTAATAATAACAAAAATCAACATTACATAAATGACGTAAAATAACTTTTTAAATACCTATCTTTTATGAAAAAGGTACAGCAGATGGTTTATATAAATCAATACACATATATAAGCAGTTAAAGAAATGGAGGATTGAAGAATATTAAATCCTTCCATAGTTTTTCGTTCAGCATTTATGCTATGCTTTATTCAAAGTGTATATTTTGCAGGGTTGGTAAAAAAAACCGGTTTTTTTGAAAAAAACCAAAAAACCGGGTTTTTTTGGTTTAAACCGGTTTTTTGTTTTAAATAGTATTAACATTAAATTTCTGAAATTTCTGAAAAATCATTCAAACTTCCAATAATTAACAAAATAAAATGCTAATTAATCAATAAATATTTATTAAATTTTAACAAAAACCAACTTTTGCCATTTAATTATTTTTTGTTCAACTCAATGGATTACTGTGTGTTTGAAAATTCTTTTAATGTTATTATTAATCATATAATATATAAAGGTTTTTCTCCAGTTACTTTCAGTATACTTAATTACGAAGCTATTTTGCAAAAAGTAATAAAAATTAGGTGAATATAATGCATTTAATGATGCATAAATAATGCAGATTAATTAACGATGATTTACGATATACGGGGTGATTATAACTAAGGTTCTGATTTCAAAACACTAAAAAAAAAGCGATTGTCAGAATGACTTGAAAATTGACATGAATGTTCCTGAAAAAATTCAATTTTATTTGATAAAGGGGAAAAAATACTTAAAAATGTAAAATTAATGACATCATCCAACATGTGGGAAATTTGCTCACAGAATGGAAACGATAGCCAGTCAAGGCAAAATTATAACTTAATTATAGCATTGCACGAGTCCATAATTCACGGAAACATCACAAAAAAAATGAAGTAATTGAACAAATAACTACAACTTACTCAAAAAATGTTAAATATGTTGTCCACCGCGTGTTCTGGCTATGAGGTTGAAAGCACAAAAATTCTTGTTCAACAGCAGAATCGGAATATGCCATGGTCATTATGTGGATGTGCTTGCAATTCAGCTTTATTAAACCAAATGCGCCCCCTTTCCCCCGTTCATATTCCTGAGGAATGAGGAACTTCTAACATATAGGGAATGTGCTGGAGATTACAATTCACCAAAGTTTGCAATCTGACTACTGTTTATAACATTTTGAGGTACCCCCACAGCCAGAAGTTGCAAGGGTTAAGGTGCATCCTGTCAAAATGGATCTTCAGCAGCTGCTTTGCTGGTATTGCAATGTGCATCTTGATAGAAGTTCTATCCACACACTGATGCTGTGAAAGTACCGAAATGATGTGGTTGCTCAAAATAGATTATACTGCTGGCCAAGTACAGCATCATCTACTTGCACATTTTTCACTTTTTTCTTTTGCGAAAGAAACGTCCATTGCTTCAGGAGTATCCATGCAAATTTTCAGGTCATTCCGATCAGTACTTATTGTATAGTTTTGGAATCAAAACTTAAATTATAATCACCCTGTATATAGCTGATTATTTTTTATAAATCTGTTACTACTATACAGTAGAACCTTGATTAACTGGGCTTAACAGTGTGTGTGTGAAAGTATAAAAAAACAACTATTGAATATTAAGACTGGGAGATATACAGTAGGAGATGTGATACTTCTTATGGGAATGAAAATGTATGTGAGGTAATGTAACAACTAGTACACTAGTCTTTGTCCTTTAAGGACAGCTGGTGTCTTTATTGGATTATAGGACCACCTGCCCCTAGCATGATGGTGTCACTACTGTAGCTGCTTTGTGAAGGGAAAAAGAAACCCTGTGAGATATGTAATACACCACTACATTTAGATGTGTGATGCAGTCCTTATTCATGAATTTGCTAAAGATAGAGCATCAGAATGTAGCCAAAGGTTAGAAAATGTTGTAAGAATGAGAAGTTTTGGCTTTTATATATAACTTTAAATGACTAAGATACTTCATATGAAAAATATATATATATTCTGGCCACTTTTATGAGACTTTTTGAAAAAAACCACTTATAAAATCTTATGTCATTTAAAGATATATCGTCAGAATGTACCCCAAGGATATAAAATGAGGTAAAAATGAAACATTTGGCTAATAATGAACAAATATGATATTTTTCAGGGAAAAAAATGATATTTAGGCCACTTTTATCTGATTTTTTGAAAAAAACCAAAGTGGTTTTTTTAAAAAAACCAGTTGGTTAAAACCAAGGTTTAAACCATGGTTTAAACCAAACAACCCTGATATTTTGTAAGAAAGAAAACATATATTGTCCAAAATAATTCTGTATAGAGTAGAAAATTATTTTACAATCATATTAAGTATTTATTTTTTGTATAACAGTCACTTTAAACATTACATGCAATTAACATGTGCATTTCCAATGGGAATTTTTATATTGAAAAGCAATATTTGAGGTTTTTGATGTGAAAGTTTAAACCATCAAAAACTTGCCAATCCTGGTAAAAATGCAACTCTAAAGTGGACGTAACTTCGGTTCTAAGCATCGAAGGCCTGGTTTGAAATCACAAAAAAATGGGGCTTTCATAAAAAATGAAGAAAAAAACAAACCAATATTTTCTTCCAAAATGAGGACTCATAGTTTCTTATAACAATGAATGAATGAACGCCAGAACTTTGCCACTGGACTTATCCCGTTGCCGAGATCTCTTCCAGCCCAGCTTCGTGGCAGAGTCTGGAACACTTTATTTTGTGTCCAAAAAACACACACAAACTTTTTACAACATATTTTCCCTGGACAATTGGGTACTGTCGTGATTAACAAATTTTGTGGTGATTACAGACGAGATGGGATTGGGAGTTGGAGAAAAGTTTCTGGGTTTAGTTAAGACGGATGAATGTATACATATCAGGATGGAAGTATATTTTAAAAGCAATTGGAGAGGAGCCCCATGCTATCTCATCTGCATCTGTTATCTTACACTTGTCATATTATATACACAGGATAAACAAAGAAATGAGAATCTTAGTTTCTGATAACAATAACCAATTGATAACTATAGCCGAAAGAAACCCAGAAGCCAATATGATGATCTTGAGTCCTGCTTGGTCAAACAGGATATATGAAAACAGGGCAACTTCATTTTGGTTTTCCACAAAGCTCAGGGCTTGACAAATATCAGTTGACGTGGTGATTATAAAATAGATAAATGGTCGCCAGAAATTCATGCGATCGTTAAAATGGGGTCTAAGGGTGGCGCAAAATTTGATTCTATTGCAGTGTGTCTCTGAAAAGTCGAAAAACATTATTTAGGACTGTTTTGAGGAAAAATCATGCTGGGTTTTTTCCCTTGAAGCTAAAATCTTTTTTTTTTAAATTCAGTCGTGTTTAATTCATGTAATACTGTGTGTGTGTGTGTGTTTCATAGATCCCTCGAGACAGTCTTTCAAGCAAAAACTGAATTTGGTTAATTGACTGAGAACTGAAGTTTCTTTTTTTGATCTTACCTTTTGTGTGCCTGCATTGCTGGAAGTTCATTTTGCAAAAGCAGTTTCACATGTACATGGATTATAGCAGCTAATAATATTCAGATAGCCTATCAATTTCATGTGCAAGCAAAAATCATCATCCAGAATACAGAAATGTTTGTCAATGTGGGTGGTGTTAAATTTTTTAATCTCCTACAAAAGTATGGTTAAACCTCGGCTTCTAAGTGCAAAGAAAATAAATAAATAAAGAAAGCCATAAGTCCTGATAACTATCAATGAACTTTACTCATGTTACAGTATTGGTCCATTCTATATTTTGCATTAGTGATTGATAGCAATATCCAAATGATAGCATTATGCATGATTTCAATAAACCGCATCTACTGTATTGTGTAAGAAGAATTTTAGCCTTTTCCGATACCCTCCACCTCCCTTGTCAGCAAAATTTCAAATATATAATAATGATTTCAAATATTTTCAGAAAAAAAAAATATTAGAAAAGGAAAAACACCTTTTACATGCTATTGCAATCAATTGCAATTAGTTTAAATCATTTTTTTAAGGGTTGGTAACTCGTTTTTCTGTAGGAAATTCCTTGTTTTCCCCTCCCCCCCAGAAGTCAATTCTGCTCTCAAGTGTATTGTAGCACATTTTTTGTTCTATGTATTGCTAAGGTGAAAATGAGATTGTTTCACCTGTTCTGCCATCTTTTTAAAACCATCCCATCTCTTTTGAAACACCGTCCTTGCTTGAGTTAAAAACCTATTCCCAGCATCAGTCCTAACTTGGGCAATTTGGGCAATTTTCCTGTTGTGGCCTTTGAGTTTGTATTTGTATTATTAATTGTTAATGAATGTTTTTTCATCATAACTTGCTTGTCTAGTATTTTACAATTGTTTTCATTCTCTTTCCAGATAAAATGAAAGCTGGGGTCTTTCTCCACAAAACACTACATGATATCAGAGATTCATTAGTTTCAGTTCTGGAAAGGAAACATTTAATCACCAAAAAAAGAACATCCAACAGGAGTTTGACACTTTTATGCTAAGAAAGTAGAAATGATCGAAAGTTTAGAAAGTCCTTTGCATGTGCATAGTGGCTGCAATCATACATATTGTAAATGAACATTAGTTGATATTTTTTCATCAATAAATACTTCAGTTTCAATTTATTTTGTGATTTATTTACAAAAATGTGAAATTTTTATTGAACTCTCAAGACTTGCTAGGATTTGGAGCGGAGGTGCTTTCGAACTTTTTCTAAACAAGTCTGATTCCTATCCTCAGTTACTGTATTAATTTATTTATATTCACTAGATCTTGGCTCATGAATTTTGATATTCAAGAAGTGGAAAGATATTTTGAATAACGTTGAATTTTAAATATATAAAGGTATTTGGGTATCGCTTTTTTTGACAGAAATGGTAGCCTATACAAAAGAAATGTTATTACCCTTTCAGACCTTGAATTCAACGATAACGCACCTACAATCCTTGAAGTCAGGGCTGAACTCACTAGGTTAAAAAAATATATATCTACAGCGAGAAAAAGTTTACCACGTTTGTGCTTTCTGGGTTGGACATCATCTTGGGATACACGGTAATGATAAAAAAAAAAAACTTCTAATTAAAAATATGAACATATAATAAAAAATTACAAAAATTTAGAATGAATGAAAGAAATACGCAATTGAAAACTTATGATAAGTAATTATAAAATTGTAGTTATGAAAATTTCAATTTTTCGAAAAAATGTTGAGAATCAATAAAAGCCTTCAAGGTGCTGCTTCAATTGTCCATCTGTGCCGCGGGGGGGGGGGGGGTCCATCCTCTCAAAACCTAAGGAAATGGCAGAGATATATGTTATAATATGGTATATTCGTTTGCTCTCTATTACTGTGTCCCCCTCCCCTCAAAAATAAATTTTTTGGACAGGGCCGCAACTAGATGCTTAGTTAGCCGGTGCAAGCACGCATTTTGGTGCCTCGTTCTTCTAATGTTGAAGGTGGGGTTAATAGATTATATTTGCGCCCCCTCTGGTCCGGGGCACCAGATGTGCCTGCTGCCCTGGTCCTGGGGTCCATTTGATTTAGTGGCTCTCTTATTGTTAAAACACTACTGATAAGAATCGATGACGAAACTTATTTTACTTCCAAGCTTGGAAGTGAAAAAAGTTTAGTCCGTGTAATTACACAACTGGAATCTTTCCATCGACCCTTCGCTTCAACATTACTTTAATGCAAGGATACTCAATCTTTAGGACAGCGCGGACCACTTCCTCGTTGATTTGAAAATGTGTCACGGGCCACTTAGTTCATGTGGAGATGTACCGTGGGCCACTTGAGTGATCTAGAGCTGCGCCACGGGTAACTTGAGTGAAGTGGAACTGCACCAGAGGCCGCTTACATGCTCTAGAACTGTGCCGCACATCACTTAATTACTCTGGAACTGTGCTGCACGTCACTTAATTACTCTTGAACTGTGCTGCACGTCACTTAAGTGATCTGTAAATACGTCGTGGGTCACTTGATTGATTTGTAAATGTGTCACGGGCCACTTAGTTCATGTGGAGATGTACCGTGGGCCACTTGAGTGATCTAGAGCTGCGCCACGGGTAACTTGAGTGAAGTGGAACTGCACCGGAGGCCGCTTACATGCTCTAGAACTGTGCCGCACATCACTTAATTACTCTGGAACTGTGCTGCACGTCACTTAATTACTCTGGAACTGTGCTGCACGTCACTTAAGTGATCTGTAAATACGTCGTGGGTCACTTGACTGATTTGTAAATGTGTCGCGGGCCACTTGAGCGATGTGAACTGTTCCAAAGGCCACGTAAGTGATCTAAAATGTGCCGCGGATCACTTAAATGATCTGGACATGTGTCAGGTCCGTTCAAGTGTTGTAGAACCATGCCGGAGGTCACTAAAAGTTATCTGTGTATATGTCGCGGGTCACTTGAGTGATGTTAAACTGTGCCAAGAGCCATTCAAGTTCTCTGTAAATGTGCCACGGACCGTTTAAGTGTGCTCTGGAACTGTGCGGCGGTCACTCAAGTGATCTGAAAACTTTTACAAAATTAAGTTTGAGGTCGCAGGCCACATCAGATAAGTCCGAGGACCACAATTGGGCATGGTTTGAGCATGTACGCAACAACAGCACAGTAGTATTGAATGCAACCATTATCTCAAAACGAGACATTTCATGGATGGGAAATTTTCATTAGAATTAAAAATTCCCGATTTGAAAAAACTTTTTTCTCTCGAAGACGAAAATCCACAAAATGCGTATTTTTACAAGAAATGACGTGATAACGGGGAAAATTTTGAAATTTTCTCCGAGTTCTATGTAATTTTGTCCCGTAAAATACAGATTACATGGTCATAAGGTTTCACGATAGAGTTCTGTTTTGAAAGATAGCAACATAAGGTCATCTTGGCGACTTATTTCTAAGATAGAAAAGTATAATATTAAGAAGTCTCAATTTTTTTATGATTAGATGATTTTTTTTTTTTTAATTGTTAAGAGGAAATTTCTGTATTTTGTGCCTTGGGGACCTGGACCACCCCCTTCTTTGGCTCCATTCAAGTATTACGTAAGCAGATTTTTAGCCATTTTTGACTCCCTTCTCCCCCCCCCCTTGTCAGCAAAAGTCAGCAAAACACCGACTCCTCCTCCGCCCCGCCCCCCGTCAGCAAAATTTCGTCAGCAGCTTAGAAATATTTCATATCTTCAAAAAGGGCGGTTGATGACGTAAGCAACCTTCAAACCCTCCTTCCCCACTTGTCATCAACAGTCAGCAAATCCGAACACCCCCCCCCCCCCCGATGCTGACGTAATACTTGAATGACCCCTTTTAAGCTGAGATAACACTGTTTTTTAAAGTAAAAAAAGTAATCCTGTGTACGCTACTGCATATATGTATACAAAAACTGTGTATTTTATTTACTGCCAAAATTTTAAAGTGCTACAAAACTCTTATAAATGTTGCTACAAAAATCAAATTTTCATTTTCCACCCCTGTAAATGGCACTATGCAACGCAGTGCCCGAAGACGGCCCAGTCCCACTTTCGTAAGATGCCCGAGTCTCATACCTTACCCCGGAAGATAGGGACCCTTGGTAGTCCTACGAACTTTCTCCGCCTGATAGGTATTGTCAGGTTCCTTCAGCAGAACTTGCAGCAGCTGCACGCAAGAGTACTACTACTACTACTACTAAACCACACATGCACCTCGTCCATATTCGTCTGCGGAACCTCTAACGAATTGGTACATGCGGGAATGTGCGTGTACGTGTAATGAAACCTGACGTGAAGTTTGTTCCTGTGTAATGCTTGTTATGTGCAGTGCTGCCATCTCCCACCAGTTTTTCTAACTATGAGTGAAGTGTAATGATCGAATAATTTATCGTTTTAGGCCTGTTGCTCTCTGTGGCGAGACGTTTTAATGCGGAGATCGGCTCGCATTTGCGCCTCGAAGTTGGGAACCACAGGAAACACACTTCAGCCGACCACCACTGTGGCGACGGTGGAGTTCGAACCCGGATCCTCGCGATGCAAGTCCGTCACTATGACCACTCGATCACCACAGTGGCTGCACGCAAGAGTAGGGGAACGCGCAAACCAAGAGGAGGCACCGACACCACGTATGTGCCCTCAAGGGAGTGCAGCATTCGGCTGAGGGAGTACGACTTGCGGCCAAGCCATTGAGGAGTTGCTGACTCCACGTACACGCCCTCGCGAGAGTGCAGCAGTCTGCACAACTTGCGGCCTAGACGACGGCGATCTGCAATAAACGATCGGTCATCACGGTGGTGACATCTGGCCGTGACCATAGATTAAGAGAAGCCAGAGCATCAAGGACCTATCACTACTGAACACCCGATTTTGGCAATCAAACTGATGTGTGGAATCTGGACATAAGTGTGGAACCATAACAACATGGGTGACTGTGATTAGCTGATTCACCGTGATTCGAAATTTTATATCCCAAGATTACCGACAATTATAACGGTTTATTATTATTACGTAATCCTCACGTATTCACAAGAGATCCGTAAGATCTATCCAGGGAATTTGTTAGTGTTACATATAGTCATGGCCCCCACATGGGGGGGGGGGGGCTGACAGGGCTCTAGCCCTGGAGCCCGGAACAGTTCTCATCATTTTTTGCTTTTTCACGATATAAATTCATTACAGAAGGGGCCTGTTAAAAGTTTGAGCGAGGGGCCCTCTACAGGATGTGGGGGCCATGCATGTAGTAGACATCCATGCCCAAACCGTGATTCGAACCCAGACCTGCACGGTCAGAAGCTAGTTACGGCAGATACGGAAAACTGGCTGGGTGAGGAGATATCGATGTTTCAGGGGGGAAAAAGAGGAAAATTCATCTCTGTGCCCTCACGGGGAACTCGAACCCGTCTCTCGTTTGCCAGACGAGTGGTCAACCAACTAAGCTGCGAAGAGCGATGGAATTCTTCCCCCCCCCCGGAACATATGTATATGCAATGGACGGTGGCAACATTCTGCTAATAGCTCGTAAATGACATCAGGTCCAGTAGCGTCGGAGCCGGGGGTGCTCAAGCACCCACGGTAATTTGTGACATGGATCCGAGCACCCCCAGAATCGATACCGAAATTAAAATTTCTGATATAAAACTGAAGACGAGCACTCACAATTTCGAAACATTTCCGACGCCCCTGGGGCCACCAGATGACATAATATGACGAAAGACGTCACTCTCCCTTGTTAATATGACAGATGCAAAAAACTGGCCTAGTGAAGAGATATCGATGTTTCAGGAAAGGGAAATTCATCTCTGCCCTTACGGGGACTCGAACCCTGGTCGTTTGCTGGACGAGTACTCTACCAACTAAGCTATGAAGAGCACTCGTCCAGCAAACGAGAGACAAGGGTTCGAGTCCCCGTGAGGGCAGAGATGAATTTTCCTTTCCTGATACATCGATATCTCCTCAGTAGGCCAGTTTTCCGCATCTGTCGTATTAACAACGGAGTGTGACGTCCTTCGTCAGAAGCTAGCTCCCTAACCACTGGGCTCTCAGGCGGCAAATCATTCGATTAATGACAATCGCTGGATTTCTTATGATTGCTGGATGGACGACTATATATATATAAGCCATCATCATGCAATCACGTTTATAATTTCGATTCCCCAATGGCAGATTGTTTATATTTTTTTATCTGTTATGTGATTTCAGATTGACGATTGCTGATGTTCCGAGATGATAATATCAATTTATTTTTGGTTTTGTGTTCGTCTGCGGCGACCATGTTTCTTTGTTTTCAGTAAAACTTTCCGGTTACACCCCCCCCCCCCCATCCTTCGGGAACTCTGAGATGGGAAGCGGTGTGTGTGTGTTCGGTCTTCAAAAGTCAAAGTACCTCCTGACCAAATTTCCTACTTACGGTCTTGATAGTGGGACATTTTAGAGATGTCTCTTGGTGGGGCATGACCTGGAAAAGGTCGGGAACCACTGTTCCTGAAATTAAATTGTTCACTTTTCCTGAAATTAAATTGTTCACTGTTCCTTAATTAACAAAATTAACTAGCAACTGTTGAATTAACTACATTTGTGGTTTATGCTCCTAAAATTTTGTTCCAATGAAAGCGCCCATTTATTAGAACAATCATTTTCAAAACGCGCAGTTATAAAATCGTCGACAAGGGACGTGTGGCAGCACAATTGCATCCCCTCAAAACAAAAAATCGTATGTGGAGTTCCGTATCTATATACGACTTTCCTGAAACTGAGAAAAACTACAGTATTTATTTACGGACGGGCCCCCCCCCCCCTCCCTTTCCCATTGAAGACGGGCGAAAGGGGCAAAAGAAACGCATTTCAATAGAATCCTCACGTGACTTTCTCTAGGTCAAATCAGGTCAGCGGCACCACGTGTCTTCCTATAGGTCAAACACAAAGTCATCGCGATCTCATTGGCCCGTGGAATCTGTGACGTAATCTACAAAATCTGGATTTCGATACGCCTGTTGCCAAGTTGAATATTTTTTTTTTTTCCTTTCATATTTCTGAAACTTTTCCTACAAAACAGGATTTTTGTGAAAGAAAATAGTTCTTTTTTTTATGATCTTTCTTATACTCACTACGTAATTTATCGTAAAATTAAGAGTTTTTTGCAGAATTCTATCGGGGCTGTGTGTCATAGATTTCTTTCCTAAGCTCCATATGTTGGAGATAAATTCGGAAGGTGCGGGGGACGACGACGACTTTTGAGGTTTTCCCAATGCTGTCTTTCTACAGGTAAACCGATGGAGCCTGTGGTATCTCAGTCTAATAGGAGCCCCAAAATCTTGAAGATTAATTATAGCCTAAATAAGATTTTTTTTTTTTCAAGTTTAAATTGGGATCACAAAAGAGGCGCCGAAAAAATTATTAGGCTTTAAAGGTCACCCTTGAGGGTGCCGCCTTTATGGGAGTAAGATGTAGAAAAAATAGCTACGGGGTCTGAATAGATATATTTAGAGCGGAGGTGAAAGTTTTGTGACGGAGGGCGCACGTACCGTGAATTGGAATTTATTTTAAAAATGTTTTTTTTTAGTTTGTTTTCCTCCAATGGCCAAGCGATCAGAAATAAACCAGGCTTTTTCCACATGAGCATGCGGAGGATCCCAGGGCCCCATAATTTTGAGGCTCCCAAAATTAAAACACATACTCACTGCAACAGATACGGAAAACTGGCTGAATAAAGAGATGTCGTTGTTTCAGAGAAGGAAAATTCATGTCTGCCCTCACGGGGACACGAACCCCGGTTTCTCGTTTGCCAGACGAAAGCTCTGCCAATACCGACTAAGCTATGATGACAGAATCCCCCCCCCCCAGGGCGTATGTATATGCTGAATGGCAATGGACGGCGGCAACATTCTGCCCTTACGGGGCCGAGATGAATTTTCCTTCCCTGAAACACCGATACCTCTTCATTCAACCAGTTTTCTGTACATATATATGCTCACTGACTAACCAAACAACTTTACCCCACATTGCAGGGGCCCCCACTTTGAATCGATGCTCCTCAAACCGTGACGTGGCATCCTAGAGTGTTGTTATTGGAAACATGAGCGCCGGAAACTTGGGTCTCGGAAAAATTGAGTCCCCCTCCCCCACCCTTTCATAAATTTCACTAGGCGACTGTGAGCTCTCCCATAATTCATTCATAAACATGTGATGCAACGCTCTCACGAACGTACACCCTTGAATTCTGGCATTCTGGTGACCCTAAGGGGAGGTTCCGCATAATATTTTAATATTAAAATTATAACAAATTTTGTAAAATAGGGTATAATATATTAAAATATCATAGGAGTGAAGACCATTGAGAGACCGGGAGCCCACGATCGCAGTTAAAAATAGCCCTCATTAATTTTCTTAATGCCAAGCATAATTTATCTCATAACTATCTCCACATAAATGACACCCCTGATTGATCTATCTAACGGGGCACTCTGCTTGGAAATTGTCATATGGGCAGCAACTAGCGCAGAGTTTGTTGAGCAGAGAGTGGCCCAGTTCACACTCTTTGTCGAGGAGGGAGTGTTAAAATGCATGCTTGATACCAGTGAAAAAGTTGGTCCCCAAACACTGGGGAGGGAGAAAGGTCCTCTGGGTAGATTTACATTCTTATCTTGAATTTTCATCATCTAATTTGTTACCTCAAGATTCTAGTTGCCCCCCCCCCCACCCGTAGTTACGGCCCTGAAGACAACAAAATACATTTTATTTCTAGTATCGCTCCCCTTGCACCAGTCTAATAATATTTAAAAATCCGAAATTGGGAGTTACGGCTCTACAGTCTAGATACTCGAGCAGAACAAGAAGTGTCGGGGCCCAAAAATATATATCCCGCCTCTCTTCAAGTTTCGTAAATAATTCTTAACTCTTCGAACGGCAATGACGAGATATCTTACATGCACAAAAGCCTCTTATTTTAGCATTGACAAGCCCAGGTATTTTGTAAAAATAATTTCTCAATGGAAAAACCTTTTCCCCCTACACCAATAACTTTGCGCCTCCTGAAAATCGGAAGAAAACCCAATTTATTAAAAGGGATGTGGCGTTTGTGGGGGGGGGGGGGGATATAAAATTGATTTTCTTTCCGTCTATATGTTCTCTATACAAATCTACAATTTTATATCGATCGTTGCCAAATTTTGCATATATATACCAAATGGGACCCGACTTAAACGATAGGCTACTTTAAAATTTCGTCAGAGCAGGGCAAGTGCCCCAAATGGGCAAAAAACTGTCGGGCAACAATGGATTTTGGGCCTCAACTATCACTTTCCGAACGTTTACTTTGGTTACCGTGGTTCCCTAGCAATGCGTTTCAGACGTGTGTATGCCTCTACAATGGTTTGTCATTTCTTCAACGCTGCCAGTATATGTATAATATTTATGCCTTTATAATGGTTTGTCAATTTTCAATACTCCCAGTAATGATGCTTTGAGGTTTTTTGAATGCATGCATAATAATCATCAGTATCGCTTTGAGGGTCAGGAAAAAGGTGATCCTCATAGAAATCAGTGTTAAAATTGACGATTTTAGCGTAGAAATGCGGAAATTTAGTAGGGTTTTCTGTCACATCAATAATTTTAAAAATTGTATTGAATTCTCAATTTTTGGAATATTGAGTTCGCTTAGAGACAGATATACGAAGCCCAGGAGATTAAATATGAAGTAATTAGCCGGACCTACTTTCGAGTTGGATATCCAGGCAATAACATTGATTTCAATTTGTTATTTATATCTTCTCAAGCATGAAAATTAATGTCTTCGTATTGTCTTTTAATATTGAACTGCATAAATGGATATAGTTTAGGTTGCTTTAAAATTAATTATGGGCCCGTAAAAAGTACATCGAAAAAAATCCACAGCTTTAATTAAGCATTTTTTGAAGCAGTAACCGGCAGAGATAGATAACTTGAAGTTCAAAGGGAGGAAATCGAAATACTTAGCACACTTTAAAAAAAGAAAAAATATATATTTATTTTTACGTTTCTTTAAATCTAGATTTGTTTGCTTCATGAGTCGAGCAGGAAGTCGCCATATTGGTGAAGTTAGACACGGTTTGTATGTCCCTCAAAGAAAGGGAGATATCACGTGATCCAAAAAAGCATCATTGAAGAAAACCCGGGCAACGTCGGGTATTATAGCTAGTTCAATATAAAATTAAAATTTTCCATCGTTTGAGCCCCCCTCCCCCGGTTTTGATTTGCGCCCCGCTCCGTTGGAGAACCCGTTAAAACGCCTAAAACCTCTCTAAGAGGGCCACCCTCCGTTCTTCATAATTATGGCCCTTTAATTATGCAATGATTAGAAACTGAGAGTTATAGGCTCGACATAATCAAGAGCAGGACCAGTGTCGGGACCCAAAAAATTTTGTAAAGACGTCTTATAACAGAGTCAAGTCGAACAGCAGACAAAAAAAAATTGCCTCTTTGAGAATTTAAAAAAAAAAATTGAATTAACCAGGAACAAAAATCTGCAATGGTTCGGGGGGGGGGATTGGCTGGGTTCAATTCTCGCCCCCTAGCTCCCAAGGCCGCCCTTTGCCAGACGCGGGACCTGGTGCGATAGAAATAGTGGGCGTCTTCGTATAGTTTCGGGGTAGCCTTGAGTTTTAATATTCTGTGGGGGGGGGGGGAAATAAGAAAAATAAAAATCATGAAAATTCGGAATAAATGCACGAAATAATTCCAGAAATTGGTGAAAATTCAGAATAAATCAAATCAACCTCTAGCACATTGATGAAAATCCAGAATTCCATGATGGAATGAAATGATGGAAGTTGAGAATTATATAATATTAGAAGAAATAATAAATATAGAAGAAATAATTCGAGAATTATTTCTTCCCAGATGCAAATGCAGAAAATTCCAAAATTTAGGAAAGTAATTATTATTACTGTAAGCGTGGGGGGGGGGGGGGCTCCTATAAAACGCTGGGCCCGGTACGACCGCACCTGTTGCACAGCCCCAAGGGCGGCTCTGCTAGCTCCATTCCAAACACACATTAGAATTCTTCAATCAATAATACTTTACATGCCATATAAAACCTCTTGCTGAAAACCCTGTTCCTGAAACATATGGTCCTTTAACAGAGGTGAAATAAAAGACGGGAATTCCACACTAGAGGGGGAAATGCTCCATTGAGTTTTAGTTGGTGGCCCTCGAGAGAGAGTTTCAATTTAAAAAAATTACACGAATATAATCTTCCAAAACAAAATTCCGTTAGAGAAAATGACGTGAATATATTTTTCGATGGCTCCACAGATTGCCTTACCCTTTTTGACCTTGAAGTACGGAATCAATAAATGTAGTAGTGGGGGGAGGGGGGCCCTCAAAGAAGAGAGGGGCACCGCACACGTCTCCTCTCTCCTTCAAAAACTTAATTTTTGTGTTATTGCTCTTGAAAGAACGAGACTCAAGTCACGCAACGCTACCGAGCGAGCGCGTGTGTATTATTATTATTATCTAGTAAACATTCTCCTATGTGTGTCCTTGGATAAATATGGTCGCTCAAAAAACGTGTGAAATTTTAAATTTTTCAATAACCTATAATTAACAAAATGATATCTTGTAATGGATAATCCCCACACGGCCTCTTCTTCCCTACTCTGAAATCATTGAAGACTTTCATTCATTGTGGATATATGTTTGATTGATTTGTTTTAAGGGTGTGCAAATTTTTGTGCCTGAAATCTGGACAATGTGCGAAGTGACCGGCCACTCCATGAAAACGCTAGATTTCGAACTTTTCGGTCCGTAAACGCGTGGAAATTCATCCTACTTTATGTAGGGGTTCTGGCGGGAGGCATATTTACTGTTTTGCCGCCCTTCTTTCATTCTAGTCTAATTTTCTTGACCACTTATATTCCTCGAATTTGCCGCACAGTGCTATAAACCCGCTTGCACCCCCCCCCCTTCCGACTATAAATATGCCTGTGTCTCTAAAACCCTTCTTTTGGTCACTCACATGCTTGCACGCATTGGTGTACGCAAGGGGAGGGGGGGGGCAAAGAGCATGTACTAAAGGTACGCGCATATATATATATACCATTTGTAGTGTATTTTCAAAAGCCGTGTGTTTCAATAATGACCGTGCCCCTACAGACTTCCAAGTCTATCTCCGCCTATGCGCGGCTCTCACGTAGGTAAGCCTCTGGAGCCTGTGATACTGTTACGAATGCCCTGGGCTTACGTTATGGAAAATTTGTGGCATTTCTTATTCCAAAAACTCAACATTAACTCTAGTTTGCAATATTATTAGTTTCTCTCGATTTGAGATTTCAGTGTTGCTGTGGAAATAGCATGTGCGTGCGTGTCATCTTGCGTCAAAACGGAATTTCAAGATGCATACTTCCATTTGCAATATGATCTTTGAAGATTTTTTACCGAACGGTTGATACCGTGAAGAAAATTGTACATTAATAAAAAATATATATATAATTTGATAACTTTTTGTGTTGCTCCTTTTCTTCTGATACCCTAAGCACGTGCTTATTTTGCTTAATGGTCAATCCGGCCCTGCATGTGGTCGAAATGTTTACATGCCTCGGGCAATAGATTTGTCCAGCCCTAATAAAGACCCCCCTCATAGTACACTCGATAACACGTTGCTATAATGGTGGGATAATGTTTTGGGAATCTAGTTCGTTGAAAAAGCCCTGCTTATTATACAGTGGAACTTCGGTTAACGAGCTTAATTCGTTCCTCCAACGTGCTCGTTATCCGAATAGCTCGTTATTCGAATCAAAGTTCCATATAGGATATAATGAAAACTCGGATAATTCGTTCCACAAAAATTGTCATTCACATACAAATTATTAATAAAAACGGATTTCAATCAATAATTAAACACAACAATAATAATATATAATACAATAAAACATACAATACGATAATGTTTACAATTATTATTGACTATTAACTTAGTCTTCTCTCTTGTCGTTTAGATGCATGATTTTGCATGACTTTCGAAAAGAGCCTTATCCAATGGCACTATTGCTTTTTGCCTCCTTTTTTTGGATTTCTAGGAAATTGGGAATTGCAGTGTTCGTTGGGCAGATTCATTGCTCGCACACTGCTACAGCTTTATTTGGGTGGTCCTTTTCTACAGAGTTTGCACAGATTCCCACATTCTACACATCACTCTAACCTCATTTTATGTGATGGACATCCTTACTTCTCTCTTCCTCAGATGCGATACCACCCATAGACTCTTGCTGGTACGTGCGAAAGAGATCCATCACTCCATCTACTGCCAACTCCTAGACATGCTCCATCACTAGTTCTTGAATGTCATCCTCATGAACCTGCAGTCCATGGTCTTCCCTAATCACAAAATGTCTTCGGCAAGTAGTGGCTCGTGTTCATCAGTTAACCCTTCTGAGTCACGTTCAATAATTCAAATCAGCCCTGTTTTCTCCACAAGCAGAATTTGAAAAAAATAAAATAAAATAAAACTTCAAGCGCACGTACGCATGGCTACATCTAGTTACGTATCGTAAATATTCACACTCGCACGTGTGTTAATTTTTCGAGTGAGGCACGCTTACCGGAGACTAGGGGAGAATATTATCCGCAATTCCATAACACGTGTGTGGGCGGAAGCAAAAAATCATCAGCTCAGTTGTGATGACGTGGAAATAAATGAACAAAGCGCAAAACTTTTGCTCGTAATGCGAATCATCGCTCGTTAACAGAGTCAACATTTTTGCTCGTTAACCGAAGTTCCACTGTAATTTAAAACGATTATGAATGATAAAATTTGATCATCAGTGCTTATCTCATGTGTCGTTCGTGTGTGAGATTAACTTGTTGTCTCAACGGATAAATAGCGGCTGGAGACGAGAGGAAACAAAAGGCTTACTAGTCATCTTTAGAGGTCAGAGAACTTTCTCGGCGTTTGTAGATAAAGAGTGCTGCTAACGGACGAAAATATACAATTTCGTTCTTGTGATAAAACTCGCCGAATGTTTGTGTTGCGGCGTCTGGAAAATGTTAATCTTTATATCCGGAGACTATAATATATCATTAACTTGTCATAAACTCAAATATCGGGATCAGATTCAGTTTGGTTATAAAGAGCCCCGGGATTCCCCGAGGACTACTTTTTTGAAAAGATTAACCATTATATTCCAGCTCACTGGTTCTTAACCGGGAGCAGAGCCGTCCTTAGGGGTGTGGGCCCGTGTTTTCGGGGGGGGGGGCGCATTTACGGTAACAATATTTTCTTTCGTAAATTTTGAATTTCCACCTTTTCTGAAATTGGGTTTTCAACAAATTCGGAATTTTCATCTATTCTGGAACTATTTCTTTTATTTGTTCTGAATTTTTATCAATTCTGGAACTATTTCTTTCTTTTATTCTCATCAATTCTGAAATTATTTCTTTCATATATTCTGAATTTTTATGGGTGCTAGAATTATTTCTTGCATCTATGCTGAATGTTAGGGGTGTGAAAAAATCGGGGCTAAGGAGCCCCGACTATTATTTTCACAGGGGTTCCCACGTGTGGTAAGGGCGACCTTGACTGTTAGCGATATGATTCTAGCATATTCCATGGATTTATCTATAAATTTAAAAACTTTATTACAAATTTTTATCGACT
This sequence comes from Pholcus phalangioides, assembly GCF_987345545.1. Taxonomy (NCBI): domain Eukaryota; kingdom Metazoa; phylum Arthropoda; class Arachnida; order Araneae; family Pholcidae; genus Pholcus; species Pholcus phalangioides. The sequence goes on from NW_028301601.1 coordinate 52,602,716, forward strand.
CAAAATTTTGTAAAATAAATTGGTAAATTTTTTAGAGTTTGGAAAAAATTTTCCAAGTTTCTTTTCCCTTGAATTTAATTTGATATTTTTATTCGGTTATTTCGAAATTGTTTTCTTCCCCTTCCTCTTTTTCATTTTTTCCCATTTTTTTTGGTTATACTTTCATTTTTTAATTTTTTTTAAATTTGTTTTTGTTTTATTTTTCTTATATTTTTCCTTTATTTCTATTTTTAATTTGTTTCAACTTTTACATTTCAATTTATTCTTTTTCTTTACACGTATTTAGTTTTTCTTCATCTTATTCTGTAATTCTTTACGTGTAATTCTGTTTTATACAAACTATAGTTTTTTTTCCTTTTTTTTAAACATTATTTTATTTGTTGAAAAAATTTACTTTTTTTTCAATTTTCCTTCTTTCAAAAAAAATTTAACATTGTCCAAGTACAGTCAAACCTCGTTAATGAGTCACTCTTGGTAGAGCAAAAATATGACTTGGTAAGCGGAGTGACTCGTTAAACGGAGTAAGTCATAGCTGGCCAATTCCTGCCTGAGGACAACAATTGGGACTTCTAAAAGGTGACCCGGTAAGCGGAGTGACATGTTAACCGGGTGACGCACTAACGAGGTTTGATTGCATTTTCATAACTTATTCTCCTCTAAATATATCTATGTTAATCTTTTTCCGTTTCCAAAAATCTTCAACACAATCTACACTTTTAATTTTAAAATTTTCCTGCTCGAATATGCGTGTATATTTTTGAATTTCTTAAAAATACAAATGGTTAATTTCATAATAGCATAAATATTTCAAGATTTCTATTTGTAAAAATTTTATTGAAGTTTCAATCGAAAAAAAAGAAATTCCAATCCATCAATGATTTTCTAAGAGAAGGCGTTCTCTACAGGAGCTTTCAGATGCTTCCTTCTATCGGATTTTTCCCATCTTTTCCAGGAAAAACTGGAATCTGGAACAGCACTACTAGTTCACTGAAAACGACCGAACAAAAAACACTACAAAAGACTACCCATTAATCTTCATTTTACGCGTTTGGAATGCTGCCAAGACTCTTCTTGGTGTGTTTACCCCAACAAACAGCGAATCCATGGATCGATCCGAGATTTTTTCCCCTTGAACTTGAATTCCTTGTTATCTTTGCATTAGATTCATTGCATTGTCCATTAATCACATAAACTATGCACGTAATTGGATAAAGTCTTATTTTTTAGTAAATTGAAATAAAGCTTGTAGTACACGTGTAACGGTTAATATGATAAAATCGGTTACTATGCATATCTTACTACTCTTATTACTTACCAATCTCTTGGTAAGTTTGATAAATTAATTTCTTTCACCGGCGAATATACGTAATACCCAAGCGCCGTTGGTAAATTGGATAAATACTAAAAAAATTATCACTTTTACCGGTGATTGTGCATAGTAACCAAGTGTCGCTGGTAAATCGGATGAATGCTTGAAATTTATCACCGTTAGCTGTGATTATGCATAATACCCTAGTGTGATTGGTGAATTTAAAAAAACTCTAACATGTGTAATGAATGTAATTAAACAAATTAATTTATTTTAATCTATATTGTAGCAATAAAAAACCTTGATAAAAATGGAAGATTTATAAAAGTTAATTTGAGCAGAAAAGAGATTAATAACTAAAATTTTCAAACGTTCAAATAAAGAAGATAAAATCTTTTAAGAATTATCAAATTTTTTAGTTCGATCAAAATATTTTATCAAATTTTAAAGGTGAATGAAAAATTTCAAAGAGGAAAAATTTTAAAAAGTAAAGAAATGTAATTTAGAAAATAAATTTTCAAAAAAAAACATTTAAATAAAATAAATCAATCAAAATTTGAAAATACCTATATAGGGTAAAGGAATAGCATAAATTTCAATTAAAAATCATAACTATACTAAAAAAGTCAAAATAATAAAATAAAGGAAATTAAGTAGAAAAATACGACAACATAATATGAAACTTTAAAAGAATTTTAAAAAAGTTTTTTTTTCCGAAATAAAAATGAAAAAGAACAGAAAATAATAAAGAAAATAGAAGGGAATTTTGTTTTTCAAAAGAAAAAAACTAAAAAAAAGATAAACTTAAAAAATTATAAAATATTTTAAAGAAGGTATAGAAATTAACCTTCTTTAAAAAAACAATCATAGGCATAAGATTAATGTTTATATTATATCTATGAAAAAAAATATATATTATAAAGCGATAAAATTACTTGAAACTGAACAACTAAAAGAATGGAACAAAATATGTAAAAAAAAAATGTATTGAAATAGAAATAATTCATTAATGTAAAATTTAAAAAGAATTGTGTAAAAAAAATTAAAAAGAATGAAATTGAAAAATATTTTAAAATTTAAAAAAAAATTGGAAAAAGAATTAGATTTAAAAGGTTTTGAAATTTTTAAAAATTAATATTTTAAAAATATAGGAAAATTTGAAAAAATTTTAACAATTGATTTTATTTTAAACAATCAAATTTACAAATTAAAACAAATTTTTAAAGAAAACAGTAAAATAAAGAATAAAATAAAAGAACAGAAAATATCGGTAACGGGGGAAGAGTACTTGCATAACCCCGGATATTGCAGAAACTATTTCATGCTTTAGTGTAATGATATTTATTGTAATATATTTTGATTCATTACAGCATGGAGCTAATTTCCATAGAAGGGAGCAGGGGTGGGGAGGGTCAGATCGTCAGCCATCTGCCAATTCTATTAACATTGGATAATGCAACGGGGGAATCCCAAATTTAATGCATCGTTGGATGCACCGACAGATGGGAAGAGAGGATACTGACGTCACGTGTGGGACATATTACGGACAAAGTGGGAATGTACATACGTAAATTCGCGTCGCACATCAAACCATGATGTGGGAATGACATCTTTCAATTACAATTATCAATGCCACTGAAAAATAAATCTGCTTATATAGTATCCATTAAAGTTGCAGAGATTGCAAACTTTCTTTTTATGTTTGCGGCTCCCTCGTGGCCGATAATTAAGTGCCGCGATATCCCTCTTGGGAGTCACGGGTCTTGGTGAAGTCATTCTTTTTTCTCACCACCATGTTATTTCATGCATATGAATGGAATATGAAATACAGCAAGGTATGAATGTTAATACATAAATATTGTATTCAGTGCCGTCTTAACGCATGGGCCCCCCCGGGCCGTGCCCGGGTGGGCCTAACAAAAATGAGATGTGGTTGAAATTTTCGAGAAGTTGTTTGGTAGGGCCTCAGAAAAATCAATTGGTCCGGGGGGCCCATGATACTCTTACAACGGCCCTGATTGTATTAACGTAGGAGAGAGAGAGAGAAGCAGTGCCGTCTTAAGAGCATCATGGGGGGGGGGGGCAAAATGATTTTTTCGAGACCCCTACCTGTTAGAAATGCCTTCCTGTGTACATGCTTGTTTTCGCAAACTTTAACCATATTTCATTCTCATGAGGGCTCCCCCCCCCCCCCACCACCACCCCGAATCGATTCGCAGCTGAAAATGTCTGTCTCCACTCTATTCGCAACTGATGGCAATAAGATGTCTGCCTTTACTCCATTCAAAGCTGAAGTCCCTCGGCTTCATTCGCAGCTGAATGATATCTACCTCGGCTCATTCACAGCTGAAGATGCCTGCCTTCGCTCCATTGGAATCTGAAGTTGCCTGGCTCTGTTCCTTTCACAGCTTAAGATGTTTGCCTCCGCTCCATTCGTAGCTGAAGATGCCTGGCTTTTTGCTCAGGCACGGATCCGGGGGAGGGGGGAGCGATGAAACCGATAGCCCCTCTCAAGAGCCGAATAAGAAGGAAAAATTTATCTGTCCCATAAAATACGGGACGTTCAAACAAACTTACACATAATTCGCCCGTACCGACACATCGTCCAGGATCCGCGCCTGTCAAGGGGGCGGTAGATACTATGGGTATGATGTAAGATCTGAGTTTTCTCGAGTGAGGGAGGGCGAGAGAAATGAAAAATTTTGAAGGGGACAATTTATCAAAATGTTTGGGAAAACTCGGTACTCACCAAGTATTTTTGACTAGTTGCGGAGGATCAGAAGTCGAATTCAATCTATTGTTGAAGTGGGGGGGGGGGGGGGAAATGTCTTCAACTTTTTTTTGGGTCGTGAGCACCGTCTGTAGGCTACCATCATCATCATCAGAAGATCACTGTAACTTAGCAATTCCAACATAAACTCAAATTCGCATGATGCCACGAATTTACATCCCATATTTTTTGTTCATCAGTTGCATATTTGGTTCCCACGGCCTCTTATATCACCACTAATGTGTGACTGACCGGGCACCGTCCAACACCACCTATAGAGGACCTACTATAGGTGGTGTTGCTCCTGCCCGGGACAAATCTCATTAGTTTTTTAATATATATAGGGGGTGGCATCAAAGATTACAACCCGGGGGGGTCAGATTCAAGATATGTGTGCATTTGGGGGGCACACCATCACACAAGATGGGCCAGATAGACCAGAATTTTCATGAGCCCCTACTACAAGAGGTTCGTGGGGGGGGGGGGGGATTCCTCACTTGATACTTCCAAACAAATGATTTTCGATCCCCAGTCCCGGATAGAAACAAAGCTATTTCCAACTATCTGGTGTGCACGTGGGAAATAGGGGCCACATCAGCTGTTTCCTGTAATCGCGTGGGATGAGGACGCCAAAAACTAAATGAAAAACTCAGTGGGGACCTAACTGGTAACGGTGAAGGGTAATTCACTGATCATAGGGTAGAGTCGTTGGAGGTGAAAAAAATTATATAGAGAGGAAATGAATTGTGTGGAAACAGGATACGGCCACCTATGCCTGCCTGCCTGCCTTAACGTGCGGATAAAGGCAGGGGTGCCCTGAAATGACAACAGACGCGCTTACAGCCAAAAGACTCTCTCTCTCTTGCCCTTCCTTTTTCCGAATATACGCTCAAAATACCCTTCAATAATGGGGTTAAACGGTCCGTTTTTGCTGAAACGACATTTCCGAAAAATTGCCCGCACCGTAGAACAACATCTCAACCTTTCTGGTCTCGCGGAGCCCTTGAAATAATTTACATATTCTAGGAGGAACCCTTCAAACAATATTCATATTCCTAGGAATATTTTAAACGATATCCACATTCTGGGTCATACATGCTCAACCCACGGGCCAACTACGGCCCTCGGGATCACATGATGCGGCCAGCAACCTTCAACCTAATTTCATAAATATAAACTAAACGGCACATTTACGGATCACTGAAATGGCCCGCGGCGCATTTAATGGGCATTTAGTGCACAATAAGTGCAGGGACGCAACTAGATACTTTTTGCATCCGGGACAAGCACACATTTCAGCGCGCCCCGTGCAATATAGAAGGAAACGTTAAAGAATGAATTTTATTTGACCCACCTAGTTGTGGAAAGAAAACTTTAATGACCAAGGGCCAATTCACAGATCACTTTAGTAACCCCCCCCCCCCGGCACATCCAAATCACTTGAATGCCCCCGTAGCATATTCGCAGATTGCTTAAATGACTTTGCGTCACAATTCCAGAGCACTTAAGCGGCCCGCGACACAATTCAACATCACTTAAACAATCCACGACCCGATTGCAAATCGCCCAAGTGATCCGCGGCGATCGTTAACACTTTACGTTACACTTACAGATCGTTTAAGTGGCCCACGACATTTTTGCAAACTGATGAAGTGGCCCACTCTCTTAGAGGTTCGTGGTGAAGTAGGTGCTATCCTAAAGGTTCCTTCATTCAAACCGAGCACAACTCTGGTCTATCGCCATAGGCAATTTACTACCGATTGAGTTGTGTCGGAACTATGAGTGTGTCCCCCCTCAAATCCCCCGGGCCACGAAAGCGATTGCATACAAAGTGTACATTACACAAAATACACTCAACTGCCTCACAACATTAGACCAGTTGCCGCCCAGCCCTCAAAGTCCAGCTAAAAGTTAAAAGCAGTTGCCCAACTGGTATGGTTTTAAGGGAGCTGCCTCGCGATATCCTAAAGGTTGAGCACCCGAAATGTAGGAGGTAGGAATCACCCGAGAAATACTCGTGATCTAGAGCATTGATCCTTTACTTTTTTTTCGCTCTTGCCGCTCTCCCCATTAAACCATATTTTCTCCTCGGGGACCCCTGTCTTATCCGTGTGTAAGACCCGTTTCCCTGAGGGAAAACTATAGCCAAGAAGGGATGGCAGGACTCCAGACCAGAGTCCCACGATGAATCGGGGGTCCGGTCCAGAAGTCGGGGCACCGGGCGTGCGCCGTTAAATCCGCCTCTGTTTAGTGTAAATCTGAAGCCGAGCACTTACAAATCTAGTATCTCGTCAAGAGAGTCTCACTCAAAAAGATATAGGTTGAGCTATTGGCGTACGCAAGGGGGCGGGGTGTTTGAGGTTCTAAACCCCCCCCAAGCCGAGATTATAGTGTTATTTTGCAGGAAAAACGTACCCCCCCCCCCCCCGAGAAGAAAAAAAAAATTACCCCCTGAGAAAATTCTGCTTACGCCTAGGTTGAGCACAGGCGGATACAAGGATGGGGTGATCACGCCCGTAAAGTGAAAAATTATATTATTGGCATAAGGTGAAGGTGGACATTCGCAAGTGTGTATGGCCGCGAACAAAAACGATCCTTTTAACTGAACATGGTCCATTTCCGACATATTTGCAGCTCTTTGGGCGATTATCTCACAATGCTTGTAAGTGTGGTGCCACGGTCTCGCTATGGCACTACGTCTGCCATTGTCCACACACATCAGCGTTTCATTTTGGTCAGATGTCACAAAGTCAGATGACGGCATTCAAGAGAAGAATACTAAAAAGTCCGATGAACTTCTCGCGCATTCAAAATCTGATTCAATTTTTAGACCGTAACCTATATTTGCTGCACAAGAAGGGTGGACCAAGGAAGAAGCAGGATGAATTTCAGCCTTCCAGACCAGTAACTGGAAATTCACGAAAATGGTATGGCGTTGAATGGCGAACTTTATTGGAGAAACAATAAACATTTAACATGTAAACGTGGTGAATCAATGCCACTGGAGAATTAAGCTGTAGGATGCTTATGGAACAGAATGTGCGCCTAGAATGAGCTAACACACCTGGGTGTCCGAACATTGGCTGACTTGGACACTGTGACCAGGACTCCGTGTGACGCACACATGACATCGATTTGTCGTTGTACGGCCTACACGACTATTACTTGTGACATCCAACGCACGCGAACGGACCGCCACCAACGGAACTCTGGTTATCGAGTCCAGACGTGCCAAGGATGATGCAATATCAATTTAGATTTCGACCACCATTCTTGATTCATCATAATTATTCCGTTGATTTATGCTCCTGTAATTGGACTTGTTATTCTGTTATACAAAATTATATATTATACTCATTTAATAAAATTCCGGATGCACCCATCTTTCGGGAACGCTTTCGATATCTCCCTGAGATGGGAAGCGGGGTGAGTCCGGTCCTTCAATATTCAATGGTCCCCCCCCCCCGTTCACTATACACACCCGCGGTGATTCGCCTCTTCCCAGTAGGAAGAGTCTGTCTCCGCTTATGACCCAGGGTCAGGGACGGGCTTAAGTATATTGTGGCCCGGTGCAAAAAAAAAAATTGCAACCCCTCTGAACAGGGGTTTTCCAATACGCCAGGGTACTCTGGTGCCCGCCAGGTTCACTCTGGTACCCGAGAACGATTGTAAAACTACTTCGTAGTCATAAAAAATTGTCATTTGGCAAATAAATATGGACAAAAGTGTCTGCTTCCCAGTGAAAAAATTGTGAGTGCGCCCCCTGGCACTTAACCCCCTAGGAAGGTTTAGGGGTTCTCAGGGCTAGAAAACCGATTATCTACCCAGACCCTCAACCTTAGTGGTCCTCTATCTTGGACTGAATTTTAAGCTATTGCTTGCTAAGAAGTTGAAGTCAAAATGTAATGAAAACATTTTTATCCCCTTTTGCGGCCCCAAAAATTTAGCGGCCTGGTGTGGCCGCACCCTTCGCACCTGCCTAAGTCCGGCTTTGCCCAGGGGCCCATTTCTCCCTTAATTTCATCCACGATGTTAACGGCGTAATCAAAACTGCGTAGATCATGGAATGAATTCCGGGTGATAATCAACCGAATGAACGCTTTATTTATTTTTTCTTCTCCCACTTATAAGAATCAGAGATAACAACAACATAATAACACTGTCAATATCCACAGATAACGGCAGCCATTTAATCTATTATCTCCACCTCCACCCGCCTATCCCTCTCTTGCCCCAGTGGCTCAGAGTAAACAGAAATGGCGTGAGCTGGTGTTTTCTGCTCTAATCGCACAAACGGTCCAAATAAAGTTAAGATTTGATTAGTAGTAGTAGTAGGAGATTACGGGGTCCCGCAGGAGTGTTGTTGTTGTTGTTGTTGTGCGCGACAAACAAACAAATGGGTCACCCCCCCCCCCCTCCCCTCCCTCAACACTCGTGTTATCAACTCTCGCGCATTGATATTAAATATCCATACGAGGGTCTACATGCTTAGCGACACGTTCAGTGGAGAAAGAGCGAGCCTAGGCATTGATAGCACGCACTACCTCCTCACGGGTGCCTCACTTTAACGGGAGGGGCTCTGGGCAAAGCAGAAATTAGGAATGCCCCACCCCCCCCTTTTTACTAGGGTCAAAGATGTTTTGTTAGTCGATTAGTGCAGTGGTTCTCAACCTGATGCCATGTAGCCCCGCCCCCCTTGCGGTCCTAGAATATTCTGAGGGGGCCGCAGGGGAAAATTAGTTGAAAAGGGGGCCCCTACAAGTGGTGAAAGGGCTACGGAGAGCTGTGAGGATAATTTACATGAGCATGCCCGGGACCTCATGTCTATAGGAGTCCTTCACGACGAGATGTACATAGTACTATGACTTTCAAATGTAAATATGTAATCTGCTACTTTCGGCTAAGGATGGGGCCCCGGAACATCGCTTTTCCCGGGGACCCACGATATTAAGACGACCATGCATAAAACCTCTAAAACCGTGATTCCCAACATGGAGCCTACGCCCCCACGGGGAGGGGGGGGCAATATGATTTTTAAGGGGAGGAATTTGATTTTTGCAGGAAGCAATCACATGATTTATGAAAATTCATATTTTATAAAAGAAAAATTGTCAGAATTAATGAAAAATTGATATTTATTGAAAAAATGCAGAAGTAATGAAAATAAATACTTGATAATGAAATAATCTCAAAATTAATGAAAATCTGTATTTCATGAAAGACAATTTCCGAGTTAAATTCATATTCAATGAAAAAAATAATTCCCATGTTAAAGAAGTGCCATATTTAATGAGAAAATAATTTAAGCATCATTGAGAGAGAGAAAATTCCATTTGAGATTAAGAAAAATTATCTCAGAATAAGTAAAATTCTCCATTAATGTAGGGCTCCCTATTTCCCTTGAGTGCCTGGACCCCGTTGTGTTTACCCGTTTAAGACGCTACTGCGAGAATCGGGATACCACAGTACGTCTTATTGGCCATTGGGCTTCACGAATTTTTTTTTTGACCTGCCCTTTATCCTCCAAAAGAGTTTCAAATTCAGAAGAAATAGATCGAAACAGCATTTAAAGAATTTTTTCAATATTTTAACTTCTTTTTTTTCTTTCAATTTTCGTTCATCTTGGGCGCGGATATCCGCAGGTGTGGTCTTTTGTAAGAGCAGGGGTGGGGGGGCATCAGGATTTCATAAGATGCTTAGGAGGGGCATGGCAGAAAAAAGATTGGGAAACATTGATGTAAAACAGTGGTTCGCAAACGGTGCTCCGCGGAGCCCTTGGGGCTTCCTCCACGGGATTTTGGGGGGGGGGGGAACTACTAGCTAATTTAAGTTTCAGAGGAGCACGCGGAGAATCTCCCCAAAGAAATCACGAGTCTTTATCCTCGAAATAGGGCTCCGTGGTGACTCAAGGAAAATAAAATAAATCAGTATATTTGATAAATAAATAACAAAAAAGAGGTCTGAAGGGGGTCCGCCATAAAGTTATATACTAAAAAGGGCTCCGCCATAGAAATTATATACTAAAAAGCGCTCCGCGAGTCAAAAAAGGTTGAGAACCGTTGATGTAAAAGAAGAAAACTCACTGAATTTTTGATCAGGGAAGGTGTGAACCCAGGGTGATGTGTTTGGAGCGTGGGTCACAGGTTCGTTGTGTAAATCGTCCCATATTTTGCACGGACCGATTTCTCCCCATTTGATTCGGCTCTTGGTAGGGATGATCTGTGTGTGCCTGACTCCATAGACCGATCTCATTTATAAAATTTTTGTTCATTACAAATTTAGTTTTGATTAGGGCTGGGAATCGATTAAAATTTTTAACTGGTTAATCAAAAATTTTTAATCGAATTTTAATCGAATATTTCGTGACAATATAATGTATTAATAGATGCTATAAAAATATATTTTATCCATCTCAAACTCACCTATTCAGTAGATGTAAACAAATGTAGGAATAGGTTAATAAATTAAGACTGCCCGCTTCAAGCAATTTAATACGCTAAACATAACTGCCGAAACCTGCAATTTCTTCACTAGGATCTTGTCTTTTTTTTTTTAATTGGTTATTTTTGGTTGTTATTCACTTTCGAAAGTACTTCCGATATTATACTGTTGCTTGGTTTTCCAGAAACTCCTCTCGAATAGTACTTATGAGGAGATGAGCTGATGCTTCCAAGAATACGAAAAACTACTGTTCACAGTGGAGACAATAAATTTTGGTCGGCTTCACACAAAAACTGTCAAACTCAATTTGAAATCATCAGTTTTCATTGAATCTAATTTGATCAAAATATTGATTCAAATATTTTTAAATGTGGACGCTTATCCAAAATGTTTCTGTAAAGAGTGGCGGATTAAAGTTGTTCGAGGCCCTGCGCGCAATAGAAAATATTGGGCCCCTTAAATTAGAAAAAAGTGTGAGGTTTGGGTTTTTTTGGGGCCCTTTAGAAGTCGGGGCCCTGGGCGCACATGCCGTTAAATCCGCCTGTGTGTATAGAACATGATTTATAAGACATTTAATCTGTTTTTCGAAAAAAAAAAAATCACTTTAATTCTCAAACATTTAATAAAAATTTTAATCGAATTGATCGAGTCGATTATTTCAACTAAAATTTTTGACTGCGATTAACTGACCCGCCCGATTAATCGGACCAGCCCTAGTTTTGATCAAATTCAATTCCATAAGTAGAGAGGGTCTCAATCTTGGATGAGGTTAGGAGGCCCTGGATTAGATAGGAGACCACGAAAAGAAAATGTCCAAAGGAGGGGGAGCCATGGATTGAAAAAGGTTGAGAAACACTGAATTAGTGTATGTGGGCCTACATACACTGTAGGCCCACCTACCTTAGTGTATTACTGATTTTGGGCCTCCTTTCCACGATCTTGAGTCCGTAGACCAGGATCAGATAAATCTATCTCCCCAGGCATTTGAGAAAATTTCGACCGGGCATGTATTTTTTCAACTACGTGTCCGACTCGGGCGTATAAAAAAATTAGTTAAAAATACTTTTTTTTAATTTTTTCATCGATGATGATGATGCAAGTGGTTCTTAAGGCTGAAACACGCTACACTGACGTGACGCGATTATCATGTCTCGTCAGAGACGTTGTGAATTCGTGGAAATTCTGTGACGTTGAAATTATATGGCGTGAAATTCCCACGTCACAGAATTTCCACGAATCAGAATTTACAACGTCTCTGACACGACGTGAAAACACATCACGTCAGTGCAGTGTGTTTCAGCCTTTAGACAAGTGAAATTTCACGCAGAAATGCTTTCCTTGGCATCCATAACGCAAATAAGTAGTCAATGTATTTTGACCTCTGCGGTTTACGGTCCTAACATTTAGCAGCCCGGTGTAGTTCGTCATGGGCCCTCATGTACTGTCAGACTATACATGACCCAGGCTCTGTCCCTTCCGGGATGTAAGCCTTTTACCCGCGTGGGTTGGGTCGTGCGTCCCTCATAAACTGTAACTGGGCTCATGGGCTGGAATCTTTTGGCGGGTCACCATTCCAGAATTTTTTTTATGGGCCTTTCTCTAAAGTTTCAAGGTTAATTTTACCACTTCAGTATACAGTATTTAACACTTTTAGTAAAAAAATAATAATGGGATTCACATTCTAGGCCAGGTTGGTCAGACGTCCCAGTCCCGAGAGAGAGTCCCAGTTTTTGCCCAAGGCATTGTTCCGAACAGCTGTTTGTCCCGGTTTTTTCAATGAAATCAAATTATTTTTAAGAAAAAGAGAAATGGCGAGATGTTGGCGAGAGTGAAAGAGAGAGAGAAAATATTGGAGGGGGCGACGGTATGTTTGCCCGTACCGAAAATGTGTTGACTTATAAATGTCAAATATTGATTGAACGCTGGGACCTCTGCTGCTACCTATTGGATAAAAACTGAACTATGTGTTGGAATTCTCAAAATAAAATATAGTTGTGGGTATTAAATCGATTTGCGGCATGAAAATGAACAAAAATATGGTATGAAACAATTTTTTTTCCTTTTATGCTGCATTCCGGTGCAAATTTTAGGCGCCAAAATTTTTGTTACTATGCTTTTATTTTTGCAGCAGTAATTGATCTAGCTAAAAGCTTCAAAATATAGTAAACGATGTTATATAAGGCGCATAGAATTTATACTGATATGCAGCATAAAAATGGAAAAAAAAATTTTGTTTCATACCATATGTTGTTCATTTTCATGCTGCACATAGTTTCAAAAAAACCAATAATAAATTTTATTTAAAAAATTATAACGAATAGTTTTGTTTTTTATTCAACAGGTGACAGCAGCGGTTCTAACTTGAAGCTTTTCTGAAGATCAGAAATTTTTTCTCATTTTTTCTTTCTTCACCTGGAGCGGAGGCCGGCATTTTCAGCTGCTGAAAGCCGAGACCAACATCTTCAGCTGCGAATGGAGCGGAGGCAGGCGGGTGATGTGTCAGAGTCGCGACTTATGTAGATGTAGAAGCGTAGTCAGAAATTTCGTTCAGGGGGGGACCACTTTAATTTCGGAGAGGGGGGAACCAAAGTGATAGAACAATAGATTTTGCCATCTTTTTCCCATTTTTCCTCACATTTCGGGGGTGACCAGACCCCTAAGTCCCCCCCCCCCCCGCTACGTCCTTTTGTAGATGTGTCATCCCGTATATTTTACTGGGCAAACAAATTTCTCCCTTGTTGTTCTGCTCTCGGGATTGGCAATCGCCCGGGATCCGCGCTTACTATTCAGTACATCTATTGTCTAGTGTATTTCTGAGAAAGATAAATTTCTTTTAATTAATTTCCTTTTTTTCCCCACTATATATGTTCAATATAATACGCACGTTGACAGTATTGCCCCGGAGGGCCTACTGGAGGATATGTTTTCACTCTGAGTGTGTGTGTGTGTGTTGCATTTTTACTTGGAAAGGATGTTGCGACACATCCCCCACATTCAACGTCTGTTGTTATTGTGATGATGTTGGTGACGTTGCACATGGCTGACTTGCCGCATCAAACGAAGCTGTGTGTAATGGTACAGAACAAGTCTTCTTTTTTTTTTTCTTCCATGTGTGTGCGTGATGTATTATTTGTTTGGTTATGGTCTAGGTGACGCTTTCTTTTGTTTCTACGCCATTGAGTTATTCTTGGGAAGAGGGAGGAGAGAAATGAGATTTCATCTTGGAGAAGCAAGTCGTTGTGGGATTCGATGGAAATACCACCCCCCCCCCCCCCAGGGTGGGAAATTCTCTCTCTTTCCTACGAAACCGTGCCAAAAATTTCTGTGACATCCATTTTAACGAAATTATTTTTTTCCTAAGGGTGGGAGGGAGGTTTGCATAAATTTAGAAAAATGCATTGTGGGGGCGGGGGGGGGGGGGGAGTGGGAGAATTGAAAAGTTTAGGCAGGGACGCAAATACAGAAAACATTATTTGGAGGGGACAGCATAACTTCAAAAAAAGGGGCATGTGGGCTGAAATTCACCGAAGGGCGGGCAGATAATTTAGAGAAAGACAAGAGTAATTTGTATAAAAGGGGCAAGAAGGCATAGGCGTTGAAGTTAGGGGTCGTTCAAGTATTACGTCAGCATCGATGGGGGGGGGGGTTCCGATTTGCTGACTTTTGATGACAAGGGGGAGGGGGGGGGTTTGGATGATGCTTACGTCATCAGCCATCCTTTATGAAGACATGAAATATTCTTAATGGCATCTTATTCGGTGCGCCAAAATCGGAAAAAAAATCTTTTCCATAGTTATTGACCACCTGAACTAACAATCTAACTATTGGTAAGCCCCCTACAGAGCCTAGTTACTAAGCCTCATAGGCTTAGTAACTAAGAATTGCTCTTGGATATAGATTCCCTGTTACCGCTACCCCTTCATTGAGTGCGCCCCTGCTAGGGGCCTTCTAAAATCCGCCGACTTATGTGGATATTTCGGCCGTGCAATAAGCTTTTGCAATTGCTTCGACGACTCGTAGCGAAATGATTTGTTTGTGGGCTTCCTTTGTGCTGGATTTATGTGTAGGGCTACATTTATTTTCAAAATTACACAAATAAAAATCTTAATAAATAAATCCCGAGTTCCATTGGTTCATCCAGGACACCAAATTTTTAAATGAGACACCCCTCAACTACTTTTGTGGCTGCTCGGCTTCAGATTTATGCGGGGGGGGGGGGTGTTCTGAATTTGTTCGGGATGTGCTCGCTCCCCCCCCCCCCGGGCCACAAAATTCTGTGCGCACTGTTGACTCTAGTGCCGTCTTAATGCATAGGCATGCCATGCCCCTTTCTAGCATGGCACCTCTTGAGCAGTGTCGTCTTTATACATGTATGGTGATGCTAGTGCTGGTGGATGTGTCTGGTTGTTATTTCGGAAACATACGGTCATGACTCCTTTCTTTTTTTAGTTATTTAATAGAAGAGAGAGACTTTTAGGACATGTTCGGTCGACAGTTGGAGCCAGACTGAACTCCGATACAAGAACACGCTAGATAATGCCTAGCTAGTGAGTGGCATAAAAAATATAATAAAAATATAAAAATTGTACAAGACGAGCAGCGCCACACATGGGCCCACCCGGGCCACATGAAAATGAGATTTGTTGAAAAATGTCGAGAGTATGTTTACAAATCGGTGTAGGTAGGGGTTTCTAGTCAGGTTGGAAAGGGGGGGGGGGTGTCTCAGAAAAATTAGTTTAGTCGGGGAAGTGAGGGATGTACTTAAGACTGTAAGCACTCCCCCCCCCCCCCCCACAATGGCTGGGCTGACAGAGCTCGAGCCCAGGGTAAATTTCAAAGTTTTTTTACACCATAAATTCACTGTTGAGGGAAACTCCCTGTGGAAATCCCTGTTCCAGATTATGTACAGTGCCGTCGTAAGGCATAGGCCCACCCGGGGGGACCTCAAGAGAAAAAGGGCCTCACAAAAATGAGATATGGTTGAAATTTTCAAGAATTTGCCTGGTAGGGCCTCAGAAAGCTCTCTTAAGAGCATCATGGGCATGATGCTCTTAAGAGAGCTTTAGACGGCCCTGGGTATGGACAGGGCCTGTTCCTCATAATTTCGGTTGGGCAAATATTAATTTTAGGGTCATATACAGTGTTCTTCGAAGCAGAGACGTATGCAAGGGTAAGGAGCATGTGGGCCATGTCAAAAATACCAATAGTATCAAATTTCAGGGCCCTGAAAATTTATGGATCCTGGGCACCTTAACGAATTTCTCGTCCTGTTTGTCTGTGCAAGGCACCCGGGATTTGGGAACAATATTCTCCAGTTAGTAAAAAAAATTAAAAGATTCACGGGGGGAGGGAACCCTTGGTTATTGCCCTCTCAGCGACGCCCTCGGAGATCCAGCAGCAGCAGGGGCCCCTTAACTGGATCTTTGTCGGGCAACTGTATAGTGAATTAAAATTGTGGAAAAACAAAAGAAATTAATAATTTTTTGTCCCTAGCCCTGTCAGCCCCATCCCGCAAGGGGCTCCCACTCGTTATGACGCCACCGTGTACAGCCAAGGTTTCTATAGAATATTATACAGCCGTTTTTTAACATATTCATTTTTTTTCTCTCTCTCCTTCGCTGAACAAAGCTAGGGATTGCCCTTTTCACTTCCATCGGGTTCGTTTTCTTTTTTATTATTATTGTTCTTCCGCTCGTCTGCTCGGTATCACTCCGCCGCGTATCTCTCCCCGACCAATCAAATCTTGCCATTGATGCAGGGAAAATAGTTCCCCCCGCGCAGACGATTGGCCCGTGTACGTGGCGTGGGCTCGTTACGTCATAATAGGGGATCCAACGACGCTCTTATAGCGCCCTCCAGAAAGACATCTACGTGTGAGTCCGAACGTCCGTGATCGAAGTTCTTCCTTTGTGTTGTTTGTTTTTTCGTCGTTATAGTTTAGTTCGTTTGATTATTAATTTTTTTTCCCCCTCTTTTGAATTCCGAAAGTTTCTATACATCATCGATTGATCAGCCATCTTGTGGTTAGTAAGAAAAAATAAAGTGTTGTCGATCCCGTGGGTTATTATTATAAGCAATAATAATAATAATCTGATAACAAGGCTCGAAGCTGTCGGAGCGTGGGTGTTGCTGGTGTACACTGGGTTCTACAACAACCGCCGAAGTGGTGCTGCTGCTGTGGAGGAGTACGAAGCTGGATCACGGATCGAAGGTAATATCTCGATTAAAGACGTCATATCCGCCAACATGAGACTAGAAATTAAGAGTGCCGCCAATTTCCTAACGAACCTGGTTCGGATTAAATCGGGCACCGCGGCCACGACCGCCGCCACCAACAACAGCAACGTCGGGGGCGGCATGAACATCCACCAGCTAGAGCTTTTCGGTTCGAAGCTCGAGGACATGATGTGCAGCCACTACCAGAAGCACTGGTTCCCCGAGAAGCCCTTCAAGGGATCCGGTTACCGCTGCATCAGGATCAACCACAAGATGGATCCCATCATAATCAAGGCCGGTTCCGAATGCGGGTTCGACGAGGAGTGTCTCCGCGGATTGTTCCCCGACGAGCTTACCATGTGGATTGATCCGAAGGAGGTGTCCTACAGGATCGGTGAGAACGGCAGCATATGCGTGCTCTTCGACGGTGGTGCCAAGTCGTCGTCCAGCAGCTGCACGGATAACAGCGGCACGGTGCCTACCAGAACCGTCACCATCACCGTCAATCGTTCCAGCAGCAATCCCAACAACAATAAGGTGCCAGCGGACTCGCAGCGCCAATCCTCGTCCAATATCCTGTTGTATGAGCGAATGCCGTTGTTGCCATTGTCCACGTGCAAGGAGACCATCAGGGGTAACGGGTCTTGGGATAACTTCGTCATGGATCCGCGGAACATGAACTTGGAGCAGTACACCCCGTATGTGTCCAGTTAAATCATGTTGTCGAATGAATAAACACTCACACACATACATCGACCATTGTGAAGTAAGGTTCTCGATTCTATATAATCAGGAATTTGCAACAAAAAAAAAAAACGGGAAGTTCTTGATGTCTAAAATACATATTAAGTAATCTATACTGTGTGAGATGATCATCAGTTTGTAACATACCTCCGTTACACTTTCATCGCAAAACATTTTTTATCCTTCCAAAGAAACAATTTTATTTTCCCATTTAACTCTACCGTAAAAGTACAAACACATTTATGCATTTTGAGCAGCGCAACAATGCTTTGATTTGTTTTAGTATTTTATAATAACGTGTATTTTTAGAATTTATGCCGTGGCTTCATTTCCTATGTCATCCATCCAATATAATGCTAACGATCATCTCTTGAGTGATCAAGTTTCAGGTATTTGGTGAGTCAAGGTCTTGATAAATCCATGTACCACCCAACCATGGTGACTAGAAAATCGGTATAGGTGCCTAAAATAATATATAGGGGAAAGCTGGCTGTGTGAAGAGATATTGATGTTTAGGAAAGAAAATGCATCTCTACCTTCATGGGGGAAGATGGAAAATTCATCTCCCAATGAAGGTAGATATGAATTTCCCCTCCCTAAACATCAGTATCTTTCCATGCAGTGAGTTTTCCCATATGTATACTTTATTAAAAAAATTATAATTCTATTTTCTATACGCAATTAGTGAGTTAAAGTATAACAGAAAATTTTCTCTTTTCATGGTTGTGAAACTTTCCACATGAAAGGGGGTCATTGAACCTCATAAAAGTCAAATAAAGATTATTCAGGGCTGTTCTTGAGGGGGGGGGGGACATTTTGCAACATTGATAGGGATCATTAATACCTGGAAAACTAGAAAGAAATCAGTTTTTCCTAAGGGAAAACCATGCTTATCTTTAAACAAATTTGATTTTTTTCCTCAATATTAATCAAGCCCTGTCATAATACTGGGCTTGACAAATTTAGGCACCAGCTAGATTGTTGATTTCTTTCTAGTATTCCATGTATTAATGATCCCTATCAATGTTGCAACACACTTATTGAAACTGAAATTTTTGTTGCCATCCATAGGATGGGATTACACTACAAAAGTTTTGGAAATTTTCTTTTATTAAACTTGCAACCAATAAAAAATTGACTTTTTTTGAAAAAGTTTTTGAAAAATGCAACCATTAAGTATATCGGTTACATATGCTTATTGCTTGTTTTTCTAGTTTTGTAAAATACCTTTAACCAAACTTTTATAGTGTAATCCTGGCCTTTGATTCCAATTTAGGGATCACATGAAAGAATTTTAAGCATTAACCCCACATCCTTTAGCAGCCCCTCTCCCAGATTGCTTTTCCATGGGTTTCTTTGTGGTGAAAAATCATGATCGTTCCAGACTGGAGCCCTGGCAGCCCCTTGTGGGGACCATGATTTGCTCTGATATCATTTATCTAGTCTCTGTGGTGGTAACCTGATGTTTGGGATTTTGTGAAGCCTGCAGTAAATAGTGATGTATTTTGAATACCAGTTTACTTCAGATTGTATCATTCAACCTACATCAGGTCTGAGGACTTCAGTCATAGAGAACTTTGAGTCATATGTTCAAAGCTGGTTTCTTTTTCAGTCACCCTGGCACCTAGGATTTGTCAAATCTTGAACTAACTAGTGATAACATGGGTATCTTCAAGTCCCACATTATTTCAAGAAATCCATTCTATTTTGTATACTGCAGTTTGGTTACAACGTTAGAGGGAAATGTTTCTTCCCCCCAACAGCTGTTTTAGTGTGGACATCCTCTACTCTGATAAATGGAAATGAAACCATTGTCGTAAATGTTTAATCTACAATATAACTGAATTCTTCACATTTCTTTCTTGATGATGCCAATTATAAAACTAACCCTTTCCCCCTCTAGTTATTTATTCTGCATGTATGTGGACCCTTGTGAAGAAGCATTTTGTGTTTTAGATTGCCTATTACCAGTGATGACCTGGACCAAAAGAATGATTCTGAATTGGATTTAAAAAAATAATTATTGTACACTTTATTTCATAATTGATCACGACCTGGAGCTGATTTCAATGATTCCCTGTAAACCTTTGAAATGATTATGTCATGTTCGTCTTATCCTTGATATAGCCTATATGTTCTTTTTCCCCTTATATTAAATGTTCTGCTCATGGAATGTAAGCTCTTTTCTACTTATCGGCGAGTTTGTACATCTATAGTCAGGAAACGTGAAAACAATCTGGATATTATTTCATTGTCAAAACTTTTTATGAATACAGTAACTGTCTGTGATAGCTATTTGCGGGAGAATGTTTATCATATTTTTTTGTCATTTTTATTTCTGAACTTTTATACAAGAAAGGTTTGGTAGATTGGGCGATCTGCACGTTAGCTTTGCATTCTTAAGGAAATCTTATTCTCAACTAAGTGAGAGAGATCGTTATTTCATCATTTGTTGATCCGATCGATGATCACCCATTGGTGAACCTTCCTTGTTATTATAGTCATAGATTGCAGTTGATTAATTTAAAATATCTTATGGCAGTGTGTTTGAAATGCTGCTGTTTGCGGCGAAGAGTTGTGTTTGTGTATATAGTGTTACGACTATTGCGTGCCAAAAAAATTTTTGATTGTAATTTTTTTTTATCCAGTGTTCGTAAACGTACATTGGACACTATTTAGTGCATCTCATAGTGTGCGAGGATTTTACTGTTTATTATGTTCTTATTTGGTATAGCTCTGTAACGAATTGGTAAAAATTTTTCCTCGTGCAGCTGCATGTGCGTTCGTGAAAAGTGATTTATAGTACAAAAAAATATATTTGTAGAAGTGCCTATACAAGTGCTTATCCGAGAACATGATCGCACATGTACTGTGATAATAACCTTTCCAGTTTCATTAACAATGATGCCAACTTGTGCGTTTGATCTTTACTACACCATAACTCATATACAGTCAGTAATTTGGATTTATAGTAAATCTACATGGATGCAACTCTTCAAATCAGATCTTTACACTGCAGGGATGAAATCGCCTATGATTTTTTTTCAAGGCACTGGGATCTTTTTAATGCTTTAAATTAGTAATCAGCACTCTTTTAAAGTGAGAAGTTTCCCATTTTTGTAGGTGATATACAAGCGGCAAACGCACAAAATCAAAATGATAGTTGTTCCTATTAGAAAACTTTTCGTTGCCTCTTTTCCCTCCATTTTCACTCGCACAATGCAGGGAAATGTCTCAAACTTGAGTTTTGAGCAAAAAAATTCGACAGTTTTTCACGATTGAAAATAATTTGTATTCCTTTGATTATATCACATGTTTAGGAATGTTATAGTGCCTTATTGTTTTGTTTTTTCTGCAGATTTAGGATAATGTACATGAAATTCCCAGAAAGCTGCGTTCGTTTTTCCGGCAAAAAAAATGAATTCCCATTGACAGGAAATTTGTCTAGAGCAGCATCTATAATTAAGCAGTTGGCTTTTTCCTGACTATAGTTGACATATTTCCTCGATCTCTGTCAAACCACCCTTGATCTGCTTTTGCAAGTACTGTCATTATTCCCAGTGCAAATTTGGTATATTTATAGTATTTTTCCATTATGTAGGTGTGTCCCTTCCCCACCATTCTTAATAGATGTGCGTCCGAATTTCAAAATTTATTAAGAAAAAACTTGAGATGAAAATTTTTTCATGGGAAGTCTAAATATACACTGTTGGGATAATTCAAATCGCTGCTCATATCTTGAGATTCAGGTCAGTAATCACAGATACTTTCATTCTTTTCTTTTTTTCATCCACAAAGTTTACTTACTCTTTTTAATCGTCAGAAGCAAAAATTACAACAAATGCCTCATGAAGTCGGAGTTGGAAAATATCCCTTGTTTTTTGGCTCTCAAGATTAATCCTAAGCATAACATAGCCAACAAAAGCAATTTCGTCCCTGGTTTTTGGCCCTCAAGGTTAAGTCTGGGGTGACTGCAAGTCTGTCTGAGAAATGAAACCAGGGAATGGAGATGATCTATGTTTGTATGAGCAAAGTCCAATGGGGATACTGTACCATCTGAAACTTGGAGCAGATTATCTCTTCCATTCAACTTCATGGGAAATCCACGACTCTAACTCTGTTCGCAAGATAACTATTTTTTTACCTCATGGGGCATTGTGCTCCAAGTGCTGGATTATTTGGAGACTGATAGTGTGTGGCATTTGTCGTATACTGTTTTAATTCTGACGATCACAAACACCTTGTGGTCACATGGACTTTTGAGCATTACTTCACTGTCCTTGCGCTATCGACACCAGCTTCGAAGCTCAATTATTGCAAAATGCATATTAACTGCACAAAATCATTGATTATATTCATTTGCATGCTGGGATATTATTATGGTGGACTTTGGTCATTATATTTAGTGTTTTTATTTTCTCTTCAATATAACAAATATATATATACACATAATATATGTAACACATAGTAGTCGTATAGTCTAAAACTAAGATTCTGTTGATATTGTGACTCGTAGAAAGCTTGATTAATGTTCCTGTGCATTGCATTAGTCTCATTCTGCTTACCAATTTAATTTTACTACACTTTTTTTTTTTCTTTATTACAACTCTTGGATAGTCGAGAAAAACATTGTCGTAGTTTCGGTGTTCTAGATGTAGTCCGTTTCTTGCATTGAAAATTTTTGGTGCTTTTGTGTTCTTGTATCTTTTATGGTGTTTCCTAGATACCCATTCATGGAAATTTGGTTGTTAACTACCCAAAATGTTCTGATATAATCAGAACCATATCGATATGTCGCTGATTTTAATGTTTTTGTCCCGGTTAATTTACGTGGCAAATGTCACTATTCTGTCTTTGACATTCAACTAAAAGCTGACAATGTTTTTTAGCTATGTTTCGAAAACACTCTTCCTATGGGTATCAGGAAATACCATGAAGAATTAAGCTGTGCTCGTTGATATCAATTGCTAAAATAATATATGCCAAGTGTTCAGTAACAAGACTTGAATGAATTCCATGCTAAACAAAATTTGCTTTAATCGGCAGGATATAAGGGGTAACTTCATGAACTGTACAGTATTTTACAAAAGAAAGAAAATTTAAAAAAGGCAATATTCAAAGAGCAGAGAATATTAAGTAACACAGAAATAGTGATATTTTAGCTCCAGATGTTCATGTTCTCTTTTTTTTATCCTCGATAATTAATCGTCTGGAGTTGAAATTTCAAGTGCAATTATGCTTCATATTGTATTTACCCGGGAATTTGATCTTCGGAGAAGAAAACGCCTCTTGGAATGGATTCATTTTTGTATGACTTTGATTACTGAATACTTTTGTGAAGGAAAAAAAATATTTACGTATTATAAATGTATACATGTGAGTCTTTTTCCTCTATGTGCGTGTTTGTGTATAGCTCATGAGATAAATGTTCGTGCAATGTTCGGGATTTACAAGAGACTTTTAATCTCCTTCAGCTATCATTAGTAAACTGATCTTTGTATGTATCAGTTTTTTCTTCTGTTAATACTTAACTGCAGCATTAACGAGCAGAATGTGATGATGGTGATTGCCTCGTTTACCCTTGTTTAATGGGTTTTCAATACCTCATGTGTTTGCGCTCTGGATACTCGCACATTGTGATCGAAAGATTATTCATCTTCCTGTGTTTTTTTCTTAATTATGTGGATGTGAAGAGAGAGTGCTGTGTTCCCGTCGACAAGTTGAATGGATTCTCTTGAAAGTGTACTTTCTGTAATGAAATAGTGCCATAATTATTGCGCAGAGAGGATTCGCTTTGTATTTTTATATGTCATAAACATGTGATCATTTAAATTTTATCTCTCTTATCCTGTTGTGCATTGTGTGGATGGCAAAAAAAATTCATTGAATTCATTGATTTCAGTGTTTGTTAGTTGGACCCATTCGTCAATCTTTTATACCGATATGTCTGATTTCTTCTGGTTCTATTAATTTTTTAAATAGCTTTGCATTATTCCTCTTTTATGTCAGTTGTCATCATGTCTGGCTATCGGCAATTCCAAAATAAACTAATTTTCTGTACATAAAATTAATGTTTGATAATATCGGGTCATTCCAGCCAAAATTTGGGTCCGTTTTCATTGCCCTTCACAAAATACAAATTAATGAGACCATTAATTTGGTGTTTCGTTTCTTTTGTGATAATTAACTACATTTTTTTGCTTCCCATAATAATCCTAGGCAAAAACAGTCAACGAAAATTGTAACCCCTAGTTTTTGGCCCCCAAAAGTAATCCTAAGCAAAGCACATAGCTCACAAAAGTGATTTAACTTCTTATTTTGGCCAGCAAGAGTAACACTAGGCGTAACATAGCCCACAAAAGTAATTTGACCTCTGGTCCACGAGAGTAATTTTATCCAAAACATGGCCTACAAAAATATTTAAACCCTTATTTTCTGCCTTCAGGAATAATCTTAGATAAAACATGGCTCACAAAAGTAATTTTATCCTAGTTCTTTGTGCCCCCCCCCCCCCAACAGTAACCCAAATCATAGCATACAAGAATGATTTAATTCTTCGTTTTGGCCAGTAAGAGTAATTCTAGGCAAAGCATAGCCTCAAAATTAACCTAAGGCAGGACATGGTTTGCAGCAGCAAACTTTGGATGTATAATAATCCTGGGTATCCAGCCAACAAGCCCAAATGTTTGGGGACCCACAACATAAAATTTTATGGATTTTTAACGAATTGGTGGCATTACAGGTTTCATTAGTGTTCTTGTGTATTCATCGTTGACTCTTTCCCATTTGGAATGAAAAAATTACCAAACAGTTTAATATGAAAAAATATGTGTTTTGTATCATTGGTTAGGCCTTAGAATGCCTTGGTCGCTATGATTCAAAGCATGTTTTTGCAGTAGGCCTACTGATAACACAAATAATATCTGATTTGATTCTTGCTTATACCAACCAAATGGCCATTATTATTGCCGTCCACTAATGATTGGAAAATTATTCTAAAAGTACCTCATGCTCTCCCAAGTACTTGTTACAGGCTGTATCTACATATGTTAGTTTAAAAAAAATTCCCCTTTCTAATTGTTTTTAGAAGCGCATATCGTATGATAATCAGCCTCGTAGTAGTGTGATGATCGCTTTGTTCTATTTTTTTTTCATGACTATACATTCAACTAGTCAATTTTTTTTCAATGTGCAGCCTGTGTGTTAATGTTAATGTGCATGCGTGTTGCACATGTGATGATGTTATTATATCTGTGATTTTTCTCATCATGAAACAAAAAAAAACGTCCTGTTCGTTGAATCCACGCACAAGAAAATGTATACACTCATTCTCTCAAAAATGAATCGAGGGATGAATTCAAGTCGAGAGGATAGGCACTGTTGATCCAATTTTTTTTTTTTTTTTTTTTTATTATCGAGAGTAAAATGAATCGGGTGATAATTTTGAATTCGGAAAAGTGTGTTGTCTATGCTTTTTTCCCATCCACGTAGTTTAAGCTGATTTAGCTGGTGTTAAAAGCTCTTAGTATGTTCTGGGCATCGCACAAGCATTTCTGTTAGTAGATTTTTTTTCCTAATCCCAATATGTGTCAGGAACCATTTAAAAAAGTTGTTTCTATGCATGGACTAATAAGCGAAATATTCCATCCTCAATGAATATTATATATCAAGAAACGGTATATATAGTACCTCTCCCACTATTTTTCCTCATTCCCGTCCCGAAAACGAAGGGCTGTAGAGCAGAAAAAAAAAATGTCTTAGTGCTTTATATTATAATATATATATTCTATACCCTTGTACAGCCAAGCAGTTCGTTCTTATTGGTCAATTTTGTTGTTCCTTAGATTAGTTAATATCGCTTATTGTTTTTTTTAAAGCTGGAATTTGTATTTTTGATTTTTTTCCCTCCTTCATAGTAGTCGTGTATCGTGTGTGCATGTAATTGTTTATCCACCGTCGTGTTAATTTTTTCTTTTCTTTTTTTTATTATCATTAATGAATTGGATATTCGTGTGTGTGTGGTGGCAGTTCGCTGTACGATTCTTCCTGTACAAATTTATGTATATTTTCCCTTTGTATAGTGACATGGAGGTTTTGTACAGTAAATAAAAACAAAACTATGTTAACGCATAATTTTAATTGGGTTTTTTTTCTTTTTGTTTCTCGTCTCCATCAAATTTTGATCTTGAATATAAATGTGATTACAGTTTTACTAGTGTATGAATTTGGATCTATCAATGCTTTTTTGGATTTTGTGTTTATTGTGCGAGTTTCAAGATCAGTTTGTTGCGTGTTGTACTGTCTATGCTGTGGAATTTATGTGGATACATCGCCCTATATCCGTGCCTGTTAATCAGGCTAGTAAGTCTGGATTGGTGGTACATTTGGGGGAGGGGTTGAGGAAATTTGAGTGAACTTGAGAAGGGCAACAAAAACTTAATCCATTTATAGTTCTATGTTGAATATGCTGAGCCTAATTGTTGATTTCACATCAATACGTTATTAGTGTTCCTTGGTACAAGCATAATGAAATTCAGGATGAGACATCACAGATCTTTTTCTGGTTGGTAATGTCTTCTGTATCCGTGAATTTGTCGAGTGTACTTGTTACTTGCACTCTGTCACTCCCTGTAGCTACTCTTTTAGTCACTCAATGACCTATCCTCTTGGCATAGGCAAATTTATTGTTTCATCGCCCTTCTCCCATCCTAGTACTATTTTCTTGACACCACCTCTTTCTTAAAATTTACTGCCTTAGTCCCAGCCCCGTAAATATGCCTCTCTGTCTCCGAGTCACTGTTTTGGTCAAACCCATGCTCAAACACTTTCTTGGTTACTTTTGATCATTCACTGACCTGGTTCCTCGCTTTCTGGGCGGGCTGCTTCCATACGAACACGCTTTCCATGCTTGCGTATTCTCTAGGTCACTCGTGATCTGGTCATACTCAAAGTCGCACTTCTGATTATTAACATGCTTGCGCACTGATCGCTCAGGATCACTCTTTTTATCACGCCATGCTCCGTACACTTTCTTGGTCACTTGCTGATCTAGTCCCTTGCTCTCTTGGCAGAGGCGGATGGATTTATGGTTTTACTGCCCTTTTCTCATTTTCTTGACCACTCACTACTCAAATTTGTCGCCCTTTAAATACGCTTCCGCGCATGCTAGGTCTTTTCCCCCGCTCTCGAAAACGCCGGATTGCTGGATGTGCTGGAATATCGGGAGTCCAGCAAGAAATTACCTATATTTAACATCTCAATTTCTGCCGATTTAAAGCACTTAACCGAGAAATTGTATAACAGATTTTTTGTGCCTCCCCTATTCCCAAAAATCCGATGTACACCTTTTCCCCTCTTCACGGGTCCACCTTGAATACGTCCCCGGTCCTATGAGATTTTAAGTGACCGCACTCTTTCCATATTTAACTTGGAAGTTTCACAACTGTTTACCCCCTCCCCCAATATAGAAATGAGCAAAAAACTTTCTTAAGCCATGACCACACTCGTGTCGAGGCTGGCCTAATACATTCCGCGGGCAAGTAGTGTGGCCGCTCCACCATTGGCAATGATCATCAAATGTTGGAGATTGGAAGGCTGGTCGGGTGAGAACCTTCCAGCTTCCAACCCAGGTCCAAAAGGAGCCGCCTTCCTATCTGATTTTCCAATCCGTCTGCACAAGAGTTCTGGAAAAACTGCTCTTGCACATATTCTCCAAGGAATATAGGGCGCAGTGTGTAGCCAGCCTATGCCGCTGCTGCTTCTTTGCATCACGGAAAGGCAAATATTTGCGAATGACTATCGGGCCAACCTTGACAGTAACTAGTGTGGCCCTAGCTTTACCACCAAAAAAAAGCGTGAGTTACGTCTAGACCAGCGGTTCTCAACCTTTTTGACTCGCGGAGCCCTTTCTGGTAAATAATTTCTGTGGAGGAGCCCCGTAGGCCTATTTTTCATTCATTCATCAAAGTTACTGATTTAATATTATTCAAAAATACTTATAATTTTCCGAATTTACTGCAGCTTGTATTTTTCTCGAGCTGCCGCGGAGCCCCAGTTGAGAACTGCTGCTCTAGACTAAAGGTTCTTAACCGTTTGTTTTCCGTCCTAAGAGACGGGGGGGGGGGGATGATCACGGGAAGGGAATGTGAAGTGAATGAGGGGTCACAGGTACCATCGGGTACACAATTAGGATAAAAGCCCTGCTTTAAGTGATCACTAGAATGCGAAGATTCGCGGGTATGTTACTACTAGAGTTAAGGAGCGTACAGTATTCAACTGAGGATGAACAAGGGCTTGGACTTCGTGGAAGTACTGACACGAGGAAAACAATTGGGGGGTTAACAGTTACCAGACGTTCAGGGGAGGGGGAACCAAGGTGATAAACCAATAGATTTCACCACGTTTTTTCCTTTTTCAGCCATTTCGAGGATGGGGGGCAGACCCCAAGTCACCCCACTTTTGCTACGGCCTTGATTCGGTATATTCAAGGGAATAGGGGGCGAGAGTAGCAGATTATACATTACGTATTCGTGCCTCGAGCTTCTTTCCCCCCCACCCCCACTCCTCCTCTGTTCCGTCGTTTATAAGATCCGTCCACCCTCTTATCCAAACCCTATTCTTTTCAATGTCTCTACACATTCCCACCAATTAATATACCAGATAATATTCTGTACCGATGTACAGGCCATTTTTTTTTCTCCCCCCCCCCCCTCCCAAAAGTCATCGAGAGGTCAATCACTCGCTCAGTGAGAATCGCCATCTTCACTTGCAGCCATCAAAAAGAGCGCAATATTTTTAACTTTAACAGCAGCGTGTGCGAAAGAAAGAGATCCTTGACCTAAAAAATACGTTTATTTATTTACCATCGAGCGTTTATAACCGACATAATAAACGTCGTCGTCGACGACCTACCTTATAGACAAGTTAGAGGATGGCTAAATGCACATGATTCGTACGAGAGTGTATTATTTGCGTAATATTTTTGTGAAACTAGAACGTGAGTCGGTATGTTTCGTAATTAACTGCTTAAAATAATGCTAGGCGCCCACTCGGGAGACGTTAATGAGATGCCATTTCGCATCCATGTTTATTCTTTTTCCCCGCGGGGCAAAGCAATCTCTGCAACATACATCGTAATACGGAATTTTATCCACCAACCGGAATGACCGTTTTAACGCGAGGGCAATTCGACTGAAATGATGCAAACCTCAGTGCAGGAGTTTTGGCACCCGCGCCAAAAAAAAAAAAATCCAATTCCAACTAATCATGGTGCAGGTGCTAATCAATATGCTCGGCTCTGGGTGACACTTTCGTCAAAATTTGGCTGGAACAGGCAAACATGTCCAGGGCTGTAGCGGGGGGACCTGGGAGTCTGCCTTTCTCCTCCCCCCCCCCAAAATTTGTGAAATGCCCGAAAAAAGGGGGGAAAGGTGGCCAAATCTATTGTTCTATCGCTGTTTTCTTCCTCCGAACAAAATTTCTGGCAACGCGCCTGAACATGTCACTGCCAGCGCCGTTTTGACACGTGGGCCCACCCGGGGCGTCAGAAGAATCGATTTGCCCTGGGGTCCATGATGCTTTTAAGACGGTTCTCGGTTTTCTTGCAAACCGAGTGCGACTCCTGTCTATCGCCATGTGCAATTTTCTACCGAATGAGTGGTGCCGGAAGAGTGAGTACCCAATAGTCTGAGAGCGTATCTAGTGTTGTCTGATTTTTTTTTTTTTCCTGTGCTGCCATCCCTATTTCAAATTTTTAAATGAAGTGTAACGATTGAATATTTGTACCGTTATACGCCTGTTCCTCTGTATGACGAGACTTCTCAACTGGGAGATCAGCTCGAAGTTGAGAAACTATTTCAGAAGACGACCACTGTGATGCCGGTCTAGATGCTACTAATTAGTAGATCTTGTAGGCTTTGGTTATACTCTATCGACACGGGGAGGGGCAAGAAGAGATCGGATGAAACGGTACCTAGCCGCGCTGAATTAGCAAGACTACTGCAGGGGTGACCAACCCACAGCACGTAAATGTTTTTCAAAAATTGAAGAAATTCTCCCCAAATTTTAAACAATCTTTTTCACACGAATGATGTATGTTGCCGCTGTGGTGGTCGAGTGGTTATAGTGCCGGACTCGTGATGCGAGGATCCGGGTTCGAACCCCACAGTGGTGGTCGGCTGAAGTTGGTTTTCTGTGGTTCCCAACTTCAAGGCGCAAATGCGAGCCGATCTCCCCGTTAAAAAGTCTCGCCACAGAGAGCAACAGTCCTACAACGGTAAATCATTCAACCATAACACTTCACTCATAGTTAGTAAAACTGGGGGCAGATGACAGCACTACACATAACAAGCATTACACAGAAACAAACTTTACGTCAGGTTGCACTACACGTACACGCACATTCCCGCATGTACCTATTCGTTAGGGGGTTCCGCGGGGGGGGGGGTGCATGTGTGGTGTAGCAGTAGTAGGTAGGGGCTCGGGGATCCATGATGTTCTTAAGTCAGCCACCTCGTTGGGCAATTTGCCTGTTGCGGCGTTGTATTTGTATTTGTATAGTCTCGTAGGCTGCCATTTAGTATGGTAGGCAGCACATAATCATTATTTCAAGACTTCAAGTTCAAGTCTTGAAATAATGATTATGTGATGACTTTTTTTTTTGTTATGCGCTTCTGTTGTTCTGTTCAATAATCTTCGGTCATAGTTAGTTACTGGACGTCTTATGTGTCGCTAATGGGGGGGGGCGCATTCATTGTATAATACAATGACATCGTGTCCATGAATTCTTGGGAGGTGGGGGCTCGGCGAGAGGGTCTTGGGGTTCCCTCAAGAGAGTGCTCGTTTTCACTCTCTCGTGGGCGGGGCTCGAAGAGAGCCGAAGATGGGGGGCTTTGAGTGCAAGGCACCCTCATCCCTCTTTGATGGGCCAAGTCGGTTTATAGTTTACTCACCTCTGGCGACATGGGCCAGCTCTGGCCCATCGAGCGGGATGGGGTGCCCTGCACTCCAAAATACCTCCCCATCTTCGGCTCTCTTCGAGCCCCGCCCACGAGAAGGAGAGAGTGGTCTAGGGTGCCCTCAAGAGAGGACACCCCAAGACCCCCCCTCTCGGCTCGCGTCTGAGCCCTCATAAAACGTTTATTGGGGAAGGGCAAGCACCCAGAGTCCTTAGGTTCCGATGTCTACGCTCAACATGGTGTATGTAGGTAAGTTCAACTTAACGTATATACCCAATTCGCATTGCGATGATCGAATTTATGACCCAAAATTAAAACCAATTTAGGACTCAAAATACTAACAAACTAAGAGCAGCCGAACAATATTCTTCAGGAACGAAGAGAGTGTGTGCGCCCGTGTCCCGTAAAAACATGACGTATGATTTGTGTATTAGAATTCGTAGACCTGGGGGGGGGGGGGAGAAGGTTGGCTACCCCTCGTCTACTGCATATTTGCTCAACCTATGATCCTCTGTGTCATCTGAAGGGGCCACGACCTCGAACCTAATATTGTAAATAAGGATCAGCAAAATACTCTGACCTGTAGCACAGTTCCATACCACTTAAGCAACCCGCGATACATTTCTAGATCACTTAGGCCGGGTTCGCACTAGCGTCGCATCGTGCAACTCGACACGGATTGGTTAAAGAACTTGAAATTCAGAGTTTTAACCAATCCGCAACGAGCTCATGCTGCATCGTGTGCCGTATCGTGTGAACCCCGCCTTACGTGACATAATTATTGATAATGAACGCAGTTGTCGCCCGTGATACATTTCCGGTTGACTAAAGTGGTCCGCAACACATTCCCAAATCACCAAGTGACCCGCGGCAAATTTACAGACCACTTAAGTGACGTGTGGCGCAGCCCCAGAACACTTAAGTGGCCCGCGGTGCACCTCCAGATCATTTAAGTGTCCCCCCCCCCCGCGGCTCGTTTTCAAACCAATGAAGTTTCCCGCGCGATACATACCTAATGGTTGAGCACCCTTGGTTATTATTTTATTATTGTTATTATTTCTTGATATATGTCTGATGAAGTGTATCTCAAAGTGGGTTATGTCCTCCGTCCCCGTATTGTCTTCCACGGTTGTGTCCATTCTGTATGGCTCTTGCAGTCAGATTTTCTTTTACTCAATAAACGGTCTCCGGCGCGTCTCCAACACGTTGGAGGTTCTCACGAATATTAACGTGGAGGCGCGTCTGGTCTTTCAGTAAAAAGGATCTTATGTAGATCTTGGAAAACGGGGGGGGGGGGGGGGAGGAGACACTGTCGTCTTAACGCATGGGCCCACCCGGGCAACTCAAGGGAAAAGGGACCTCACAGAAACTAGAACCGGTTGAAATTTTCGAAAATTTGTTCGAAAAATCACTTGGCCGGGGGAAGGGGGGGCGCCCCATGATGCTCTTAAGACGGCCGTGGGAAGGGGTGGTCCCATAAGAAGAAAATATGGATATTAACGTAAAAATTAAGAAGCACTTGAAGTAGATCATTTTCTCGTTATGACGTTTGACCTTTACGAGATATTCTTCAGTATCGTCTCATGACAACCATGGGGGGAAAAAAGAGCCACTAAAATAGCCCGCGTTTGAACGTAGTTTTTCAGACGTTTAAATACGTTCGTTCCCTGTCCCTTTTATTCCGTGATCACGTGATGCAGAGGAAGGATTAGTCACGCCATCCTCAAATTAAAATAAAAAAATTGTCAACCAGTATTAGGTATTCTCATTGTGCACGTATTTTAATGAATGAATCCATATTCTTTGGTTCTTTTTTTGTATTTACGGGGAACGCGAAATCACCATTCGGTCGAATTACGCTTGACAGGCGAACCGTTTGACATTCGTTACGTGAGAAAGACAGAATCGGATACACGTACTAACACCCCCGGAATAGGGCTTCGTCTAGGGTGCCGTGAAGTGCCACGCCGCCAATCCAAATTGGTATTGTCAGTTTGTCTGAATGGATTTAGGTCATACATGCTCAACATAAGGCCCGTGGTCGAAAATGTGGGCCTCGTCAAATAACCAAACCGCTCAAATGGTCCAAGAAAGATTATCAAATCAGTTAGGTGGCTCGTGGCTTGAGTTGTACGGGGGAGGGAGGGGGGAGTAGAGGTATCGCTCGCCCCCCCCCCCCCACAAGCTGACCAAAAATTATAAAAATTGGTTAATATATTTCTGTTAAAAATTTAAAATATCGAAGGAAACCGGCTTTTTTTATTTAGCATTTTAACCGATTTTTGTCAATTTAAATTATTTTTTGAAGGGTGGTGGCTCCAAATTTCTCGGAAAGAATTTTTGTGCTCCCCCCCCCCCTTTCCAAAAGTTGATCCTGCGTACGCCCCTCCCTGCGGTACATTTCCCCAATTAATTAAGTGGCTAGCGGCACACTTCTAGATCATTTAAGCTGCCTACGCTGCATATCCAGATCACTTGAATGACTCCAAGCACATTTGCAAATCACTTGAGTGACCCCAAGCACATTTGCAAATCACTTAAGCGACCCGCGGCACACCTCCAGTTTACTCAAGTGGCTCGGTTCATGTGCAAATTAATTTATTGGCCCGCGGTACGCTTGCAGATCACTTTAGTGGCTCTTGGCACATTTCCAGATCATTAAATCTCCATGTACATGGCTCCCACATCCTGCAGCAGGGCCTCTCTATAGTGAATTTATATTGTAAAAAACAAAATTTGTCTCGCGTCCCAGGGCTAGAGCTCCGTCAGCACTGACTTCGTGAACGTATGGTCAGCGGCACGTTTTAAGACCACCGAATGGCTCTTGGCACATTCCCAAGTGGCCCGTGACACGTTTCCAATCCAGTGAGGCGCCGACATCAAGAAAGGGTTGTGTTGAGGGGACTCCAGGGATTCTCGGATCCCGACGGGGCCACTTTCCCCTATGATACTTAGACAGTAGTAGTGGGAAAAGGGGGTTACTGGAACAAAGGACTTAGTACAGTCAAGGCTAGGACCGGAAAAAGGCGCAAAAGGCGTTCGATGTACGCATGCGCGTCAGGAGGTCCCGGTTTTATCCCCCCCCCCCCATTATAAAAGAGGAATGAACCCGTGTTCCACTTTCACTCCGATTAAAAAAAAAAAATGGAAGATGTATACCGAAATCCGAAGAGTGAGGGTAGTTATGGTGGTGTCGAACCATTATATCGAGCTCTAAAAGGGGAATTTTCTCGAACAAAAATAAGAAAGTGGTTAGAAGGGGAAAAATCTTACACACTCCATCGTGAAAGAAGAAAAAAGTTCCCCAGGAACCGTATTATAGTTGGTGCAATGAATCAACAATTCCAGGCTGATTTAGTTGACATGAGAAACCTGGTAAAATACAACGACGGTTATCAGTATATCTTAACGTGTATTGATGTGTTGTCTAAATATGCTTGGGCCATCCCGCTCAAAGACAAAACGGGGCGGAGCGTGGTGAAAGCGTTTGATCAAATATTTGTCGAAAGGCAACCACATGTTCTGCAAACGGATAAAGGCACCGAATTCAAGAATAAGGTCTTCCAAAAGTTTCTGAAGGAAAAAGGGGTCAAGTTCTTTACGACAGAGGATGACGTCACAAAGGCTGCGATAGCAGAAAGGTTCAATAAAACGCTGAAATCGAGGATGTGGCGATACTTCACAGAAAATAACACGCATAGATACATAGACGTGTTACAAGATCTGGTTTTTGGGTATAATAATAAGTTTCACAGGAGTATAATGATGAGTCCTACCGAAGTTAATAAAGAAAACGAAAAGAGGGTGTGGGACAACCTCTATGGGAAGAAA
This sequence comes from Pholcus phalangioides, assembly GCF_987345545.1. Classification (NCBI taxonomy): domain Eukaryota; kingdom Metazoa; phylum Arthropoda; class Arachnida; order Araneae; family Pholcidae; genus Pholcus; species Pholcus phalangioides. The sequence goes on from NW_028301601.1 coordinate 52,636,983, forward strand.
AAGGTTAAAAAAGTAAAACAAAAGTTTTTTATCGGCGACCACGTTCGTATTTCTCGTACGAAACACCCTTTTGAAAAGGGATACGAGTCTAATTTTACACATGAAGTTTTCGTGGTGGATGAATACATACCGAGGGAGATACCCGTCTACAGACTAAAAGATTTGATGGGTGAAAAAATTAAAGGGACATTTTACGAACATGAAATGACGAAGACCACACTAGAAGACACCTTTCCTATAGAAAAAATTCTAAGAAAAAGGAAGAGGCAAGGTAAAACAGAGCTACTCGTAAAGTGGATGCATTATCCAGAAAAGTTTATATCATGGATATAAATACAGCGACTCAATCCATCTTTACTCATTTCAACAAGATGGCTTCGTTCTACTTAACGCTCCCAAGCGATTCGAGCATGAATTTCTTTCCTGATAACACCCTTTCCAACTTCGTCACAAAACTCCCCAGCGCGTTAGAGTTTGATTCGGATATGGAAGTAGCTCTATCAGAGCTGATATTTCCCCATTCTTTCCACAACATAACGGAACGGTCTAACAGCTTTGAATTTAATTCTGGAGATGGAGTGATAAAAAAAGGTGTCATCCCTTGTGGTTTCTACGAGAGTACCACAGACCTGATTAAGGTGATGACGAGAAATTTTAGAAAGGAAGATATTGATTTGATTTTCAACAAAACCACGAAAAAAGTGAAGGTGGCTACGAGGAAAGGTGCTAAGTTAATTCTACATACAGGAATAGCAGAGAATCTAGGTTTTGAACCCGGTGAGATAAAAGGAATGATGATAGAGGGGCCTTTCACGGCTGATCCGAAACTAGACTTTCATCTGTTGTACGTTTATTGTGATATAGTCGAACCGCAGATTGTCGGCAACACCTTTGCCCCGTTATTAAGAATCGTAAAAACCGAAGGACACGATGGCGACATCGTCAACGCAGCCTTCGAGAGGGGTCACTACATCCCTCTAGCCCGAAGGAGTTTTGAAACAGTTCACATTCATATAAGGACGCACACAGGTCATCTCGTGTCATTTGAACGTGGGAAGGTGATAGTTAAACTCCACTTCCGACTGAAACATTTATGATGTCTTACCGCCCGTATCGCTGTTGTATAGACAGCGTAACTGATTATTACGTCAACCAAGCGGGTCAAGGTCTTGGATATTATCAGGGTATACCACTGCAACGGGGTTACGGTTTCGGTTCAATATTCAGCTCCCTTTTCCGATCGGCTATGCCTTTGTTCAAAAAAGGAGCGAAGGCTCTTGGCCGTCAGGTTCTCAGGTCAGGTGTAGATTTTGCCAATGACGTCGTACAAGGTAGAGATTTGAAAACAGCTGCGGTGGAAAGAGCAAAAGAGGCTGGTCGCTTGCTGAGTGATAAAGCTTCTACGAAAGTTAAAACAATGCTCGGAGGACATAAAAGGAAACGCTTAGCGAGAAAAAACGTCATTCGTAAGAAAGCTAGGAAGGCAACAGCACCCGATATTTTCGATTGAGAAGATGGCTCTCATCATGACAAACTCACCCGAGTGTCTCAAAAGCGAAGTAGATTTGTTCGCTTTACCCCCTACTCAAACCGCCATAGAAGGTGGAGAATGGATTGAATTTCTCCCACTTTCCAGTATTAAAGACGGTCCGATTGAGTTCAACATTACAGGTAGCACCGAAGATTACATAGACCTATCTTCCACACAACTACACGTCAAGTTGAGGGTCACAAAGAAGGACGGTAAACCACTTCTTGATACCGACCTAGTTTCTCCTGCGAATCTACCGCTACATTCCCTCTTCTCCCAAGTGGACGTCTCTCTCAATGGTAGGAATATCACGAATTCGTCTCACACCTACCCTTACAGAGCCTATATCGAAACTTTGCTGAACTATGGTCGAGATGCGAAGATGGGTCCCCTCACTATGGAAGGTTTCCACAAGGACACTGCAGGTTCCATGGCCGACCACGAAAATAACGAAGGTATGAAAGAGCGGTCAAAACACATTGCAAACAGCAGATCTTACGACCTATTGGGAAGAGTACACTGTTCACTTTTTTTTCAACAAAGACTGTTACTCAACTTGGTAGATGTTAAACTTAGATTAGTGCGTTCGAAACCATCGTTTTTTCTAATATCCTCGACAGCTGATTATAACGTGCACATAGATCATGCCAGCCTCTTTGTAAGGAAGGTGAGAGTTAACCCAGCTGTTGCCATCGGGCATGCTAAAGCATTGGAGAAGACCACTGCGAAATACCCTATCAATAGAGTACTTTGTAAGGTTTACTCTGTGGCACAGGGAAGCATGTCATTCGTCCAAGACAATGTGTATCTGGGTGCAATGCCTCAACGAGTTATCATCGGCCTAGTTGACAATGAATCTTTCAACGGTACATTTAGAAGCAACCCGTTCGATTTCAAGCATTACGATCTCAACTTCGTCTCCGTATATGTTGATGGTCGACCAGTCCCCCACAAACCCCTAGAGCCTAACTTTGAGACCGGAAACACCGTAAGAGCCTACAATAACCTGTTTCGAGTCGAGGAAGATCGTGGCATAGACATAACCAGAGAAGAATTTCATAGTGGTTACACTCTATTTTGTTTCTCCCTACTCCCCGACCAGAGCGACTGCGGACACTTACACTTGGTGAAACATAGTAATCTACGTGTGGAACTAAAGTTTGCGAAAGCACTACCTAAAACCATCTCGGTAATCATATATGGTGAGTTTCAGAACCTTATAGAGATAACAAAATCGAGAAGTGTATTGTGCGATTTCTCTGGCTGATGGATTCCGAACAGATTCGTCGAGCACTCCGCAGAGACCCGAAAACGAAAAAAGTTTTCAGGAACGTTTACGCTAGTGACGCGTTGCCTTCGAGAATACGAAATTATCCTACAGCTCTGATCGTTAACACAGATACCAGTGCAGAGTCTGGAACACATTGGTTGGCTATATATCTTCATGACAATTTGACCGCGGAGTTTTTTGACTCATTCGGAAGACATCCTTCAAACTTTCAGAAAGGTAATATCACGAAATTCCTGAGAAGATATCAACGACTCACCTACAATGACGTGGCGCTGCAGTCAGCTGATACCCAAGTTTGTGGCTATTATGTTATTTATTACGTGTACTGTAAATGTATGGGTGAAAGTATGAATTCTATTGTATCTCGCTTCAATGTGAACAACGATTTACGTGTGTTTAACTTTGTAAGAAAATACTTTTCTTTTTAATAAAATTGATTTGCACAACTCATGTCTCATCATTTTTCACGATGGAACCGTTAACGTTACACCATCCATTCACTGCCGTCTGTGCAGGTGCAAGTGGTAGCGGGAAAACATATTTTTTAAAGGGTCTGCTCGAACATCGTGAAAGGCTTATCAAACCTTTACCGAAACGCGTGATATGGTTTTACGGAGAATCTCAGCCACTGCACGAGGAAATTAGAGATGTTGAATTCCGAGACGATTGTAATTTCGAGGGAGTCTCCAATGCCTTACTGATTTTCGATGATTTTATGTCAGAGTTATCGGGAGAAGAGAAAATGGTTAAGCTATTTACTAAGTATAGCCACCATCGAAATTTATCGGTTATCTTTGTAACTCAGAATTTCTTTCATAAGAAACTGCGGGAAATAACGCTAAACGCGCATTATATTTTCCTGTTTAAAAACCGGAGGGATTTGAACCAAATCACCCATTTGGGGAGACAGTTGTATCCTACGAAATTAAATTTTTTCGAAGAAAGTTACGCAGATGCAACGAAATCTCCGTATTCATATTTATCGATCGATCTTAGGCAAGAAACGGATGAAAAAATGCGTTTACGCACCAACGTGTTACCCACGCAAACGCAGTATGTCTATCAACCGAGACGTTAAAAGACTGGGTACGTCAGCGACACTATTTATTCAACGATATGTCCGCGAGGAAGCAACAAGTGCTGAGATTGTTAAGCGGATGTCCTCAAAGACAACGTAAAGAATTATTGAAGCGGTTACCAAATTCTGACATCAAAACCGTTTGTGAATGTGCATTGAATTTACTGCATGGTAATATCCCAATATCCACCCTCCAAAAAGCTAAACTTCAAAAGTATAAAGGTTTGCTCCGTACGTTAGCAAAGAGGAAAACACCTCTTTATAAAAAGAGAAAGATCCTCATACAAAAAGGTGGTTTCCTTCAAGTTCTTTTACCCGCTGCAATCGGTTTGATTTCAAGTCTGATAGGACATGGAATTCGCTAAAAAAGTTATGGTACTTGTTCCAGAAGATAGAATGAACCGCCATGTTATTAAAGAGCCGCAGCTTACGGAACTAGATACTGAAATGGCGAAGATACTGAACAGTGAATTACCGAACGAGGTTAAAATAAAGTTTTATCAACAGATTTTGAACAAGAGGAATACTGCCTTAGGAAACAATTCGCCACTCGACCGTTTCGATGAAGAAGAAGAAGAACCTAAAATGCGCGATCTCAGTAAACCGCCGTTGAAGAAAAGTGCATCATCTGATATATTGTTAAATTTACCGAAATCTCACCGTGAAATATCGGGAAAAATTATAAGTCACCTTAAAGATTACCCAAATGTTATCAAATGGTCACCGAGCGGTCAGCTTGTGTATAAAGGGGTGGAGATAGATAATACAAATATTTCCGAACTGTTATCCAGTGTCGTGAGCATTCAAAAAAAGAAACCTGTTCCGGGTGAGAAAGAGTTTCTTCAAGGTTTATACGAGATAAGTTTACCGCATTATTACATAAGAAATAAAAAATATATGAAAAGATGGCTTGAGTTGTAAAAAACGTACTGGAAATAAAGATTTTCTTCTCTGAATTGTGTCTCCTGTTGTTAAAAAAAAAACACACACACACACAATCGTTTAGAAACATGTACAATAAGCATTTATTTTTCTGTTGGTTACATCAACTTTCTTCTTCTCCGTGGGGATTAATCGCGTGGTGTCCATAAGCTAATGTTGAGACCCCATCATCTAATATATAGCGTTTGTCATCAAGGGGACAAAGACTTACTTTTCGTACCATGGTTGTGTGGAGTTGGTGCTTAGTGTTCGTGATTTTTACCATCGTATGTCTGTACCGCACTTGATCGAAAAGCGAAGACTTGTACAGCTCATGATGCAGTTGATTGCGGGAAACGGTTTTGCTGACTCCCTTGGCCGTTTTCTTGTTTTCCTTAGCCGTAACAATGCTGTACATTTTTGAACGAAGACCGACAAACGATAGAATGGGGTCACCGGGGCATTCGTCCTTCATCAACCCGAGCACTGCTTTGTTATGAGGGTTGTAAAGGGTGTGATTTGGAGGAAAATTTGAAGTGTCGAATTCGTCCATGTTGGATTTTATCACGCGGTGTAGATTTTGGGTTTCGATTGCATACGTTAGCGAATCTGTGTCGGTGAAGAGAAGTTGCGCTTTTTCTCCGAACTGTGATTTAACCCACCGATAGTGAAAATCATAAATTTTGATTTTACTCACGTCCAGAACTACGAAACCCACATACATAGGACGAACTAATTTCAGTTTTAACCTTTTCATTTTTATGGCAACCAATCCATTGCTAAAAATTCTGAAGGCTTCAAAGGCTGGGGATGCAATTAATTTTTTAGCTTTTTTCTCCTTATGCACAATTTTTACGTTAACATGCTTCCGCTGGTTTTCCATGGTTTTCCCGAATACTGCATTGTTCATCAGTTTGAAGAACGATTTTTCGAAATCGTTCGAAGCTGATTGACGGCGTTCGGTATTAAAGTCAATGTACGGTTTCAGCCACGGTTTTTGATTGAACTCTATAACCCTTTTTATATATTTTATTTTGAGACCGAGGGTGAGGTAGAGTTGGAGGTTGCGATAATGTACTACATAGTTTTCTTTGTCGTATAAATTGGGAACTAGCTTTGTGCATTCGGACGGTTTCCCCTCCGGGTTAATTTTCCCCCACACGCTCTTCATATGGTTTGAAAACAACTTTTCTGTTATCACCATGTTTTCAGGTGCTAGCGGATAATCGTTATGGTCATTGTGAAGTTCTTTGGGGTATTCTAGCCCGACTTCCAAGACATATCCTTTCGGAGAGTCCTCGGGAACGTTTGCGATGTCTATGTTAGATATTTCCTCTGTGCTCAACCATCGGAAACCTGAATATGGTAGGTATTGGGACATAGCGTAACCATAAAGGTTATTTGCATCCCAATACACTATTTCTTTGGTCGGTTGATTGGGTTCAAACTGTTCGCTGTATCGGCTGTTAGCCTCAGCGTAACGATGGGTGATCATAGAAACACCTCCTCTAATACCGGATTCAAAAAACAAATGCATGTCTATGTCTGTGAGAAGTTCCAAATTAATATCGGTCATCCTCAGACATGCCGAAAAAGCCAAACCAGGGCCTGTATACATATGCGCAGGGTCAATTTTGTAATAGCTCATGCTAAGGTTCCTGAAACGTTCGAACACGTCTGCTAGTAAAAGCACGTCTGATTTTACGTAAAGGTCATGATAATCACCGAGATGTTGAATGCCGAATTTTTCCCATACGAGTTGTGCATGAGTGTAATCATCCACACTTATATCGGTTCCAGTTAGACTGCTGAAGAAAGCTTCGCGGGGTGGTAATTCAGTCTCTGAAAATCGAGAGAACGAGTCGATGTACTCGTACGGGTACACCCCTTTCCTCACAAGTAGGTCAGCATCTTCGAAAATGCTGTCAGTCAATCGAAAATCTGAACGGGTAAGATTGCCAACCAACTTATCTAAAGAAGCCGGTAGGAATTGAAATGAGTCTAAGAAACGTAAATCCCCAATCGAGAAAGAAATGTATTTCTCCAAATTATTAGGGATGACTGAGATATCCTGATCTTTGAAGAGCCCTGCCGCCTGCATGACTAGATGACTGTCATACCCTCTCAAATTATGTATTATTACAGGTACATGGTTAGAATATTTCAGCTGTAAATTGCACGCGTTATGCAACGCTGCAACGAACTCACCCGATATGTGGTCATGGTGTCGAACTCTATCACCACCCAACGGTTTCTCACACGTCATACATACAACAGCATCCTGAAATTTTTTCTCGTCTTCTTGGGATATGTTAAGGGGCTTCACGGTGTTAAGAATGTTTTGAATGCTAGCGTTCTCCTTCACCAGCATGTGAAGGAATACCTGCACGCAATCTTCTCCTCTATACACCACTGGGGGTTTATAAAGTGTGGTGTCAGGGCCTACTATAATATAACTGAAACCACTTGGTACATGTTTTTCTGTGTGGGTAGTGGATGAGTGTGTTGGGTTCGGAGTACAGCAAGAAATTTTCTCTAAGATACACTCAAAGTCAGCGTAAATCGTGAAAGGAACACGTAGCTGATACTGGTGCTGAGTGAATCTAAGCCATTTTTCATCTTCATTAGGCATACATATTCGTTGTAGACCGTGAGGTTTGCAATACTCTTTATGTTCGACCAACAAATTTTCTCTAGAAAACCTGTGTAGACAGTAAGGACAATAGAACCGAGCACCTTTATGCTTAGTTAGAGGGGATAACAACCTACTCATGTTTTTTATTAGACTGTAATGACTGGTATTTTCGTTACATATGTATAGCAAGTCAACGTGGTGAAGACGTTGGGTTGCCTCTGTCACCCTCATCGTGAAGATTTCATTATCCGCTAACCCATAGACATTGACAGAAATGTGTGGGTTCTGTTCTTCAAAGCGATTTATTTGGGTTATTTTGACTGGGAGCTCTATCCCACCCATGTTCAACTCATGCTCGAACTGTAGATATTTTGATACTCGTTGCGGATTCTCGTCTTGGGGGTGAAGGGCTGCTAATACACTCCAAATAAAACATTTATTATCCGTGTTTGAGATGTTTATAATCGCTTTTCTGTTCACGATTGATGGAGGTATGGGTAAGTAAGAAGCTGCTGCTAATGGGTTGTAGGCAGCTATATTCAGGTCTAATTTTAAAACCTTATCAAAGACCCACCCGCTGCCCATTCTTGTAAACTCGTCGAGCGAAGACAGAATTTTTTTGATAGCTGAATCTATCTTATCACCGAGTTCATCCTCAGAATGTATGAGTTCCACTCTCGAGCGGAAAAAAGGTTGTATAAATTCAATTTCATTGGATTCTGTTCTTCTTGAGAAGAGAACGTTCAGCACAATATAAAATTTAAGAGCCTTTTTCACACCTACTTCCCGGAGTATGATGTTTTGTATTTCGACTCGAACCTCGTTAAAGAAAAGAATGGGGTCATATGCGTTATCGGAAGTTGGTTCTATCACTATAACTGTGAAAGTGTTCAACGCATCTTCCTGTTGGTTTGGGGGAGCACCCGCCCCATGAAAGCATTGCCGCTCGTGATTTCGTCTGTTATCGCCTCGGGAAAAGCGTCTGCTGCATTTTCTACAAGTAAAAATTTTTTCTTTTGAGTGGATTCTTGTATGTCGACGTAAATCATGTAACCTTTTAAACACCTTACCACAAGTCTTGCAAGAGTTCGGTTGCGCATCCTGAAAGCAGAAATGCAACAACGTCTGAGAAATAATAATAAAATTCTCGAATCCTTTCATGTGTTTAAGTTTTTCCCTCAGTAATCTATAAACTTGATTACTTACCGTCTGTTTCGATGTGCCCGGCAAACAACCATCTTGTTCATGAGAATTCGATTGCGCATCCTGAAAGCAGAAATGCAACAACGTCTGAGAAATAATAATAAAATTCTCGAATCCTTTCATATGTTTATGTTTTTTCCTCAGTAATCTATAAATTTGATTACTTACCGTCTGTTTCGATGTGTCTGGCAAGCAACCATCTTGTTCATGAGAGTTCGATTGCGCATCCTGAAAGTAGAAATGCAACAACGTCTGAGAAATAATAATACAAACAGATAAAATACCTGACGAAGTGGGTACAAAAAATCTATTCATTTTATCTGAAATAATACACTATTCATATAAATAAAAATAGTTGTCTTATGGAAAAACAAAATACGTAAACATCAGGTACCCATAAGATTAAATGGCAACATCAAACACTATAATGAAAGAAACGGTCATGGTTGACGATATGGGAGAAAGACATTAATTTTATCGTTATGTGATTTTTATCTCAATCGATTCTTATGTCAGACATATCATTCACTATCCATACTGAAGTTGCCTTGTGCAGACATGGTTAATTATTATCTGTTTAATATGCATAAAAATGTGGAATTTTGATTTATGGTTTTTAAGTTTTTTCTCTTCTGGGAAAAAAATATTTCTGACCTGTTCTCAATTAATGTAACTCTTAAGTTGTTCACATCTCTCATATAGCATATCGATTTGAGTCACTGAGTATATAAGCGACTTTGAAGTAATATTCACAGGAAAACTCTTAGGGAAACATTGGAGTTCATTCTCCAAGATCAGATCTTGGTTTACCAGAAAATACCGGTCCTTTTTTATAAAACTTTTACTTCGTTTCTTAACCCATTAACGCCGGTTGGTATGGAAATTTGTCATTCGAAATTTTAATTTTTTCCTTTGTCAATAAATGGCTGAAGTGGTATCCTCATTATTTTTGTTATTCTCCGTTAATGGGTAAATACGAATTTTGAAAATATGTCTAATAGATTTGATTAAACGAGTAGAAAAATCTAACGCTAACAAACGTCAATCCGGAAAAGTTTTGCGCTTCATAAAATACTAGCTATAATACCCGACGTTGCCCGGGTTTTCTTCAATGAAGCTTTTTGGATCACTTGATATCTCCCTCTTTCTTTGAGGGACATGCAAACCGTGTCTAAGTTAACCAATATGATGACTCAGAAACGTAGAAATGTATATATATATTTTTTTTCCTTTCTTAAAGAGAGCTAGGTATTTCGACCCTTCTTTTTGAACTTCAAGTTATCCATCTGCCTATTTCAGCTTCCGCAAATGCTTGGTTAAAGCTGTGGAATTTCTTCGATGCACTTTATGGGTCCATAATTAATTTTAAAAACAACTTAAACTATATGAATTTATGCAGTTGAATATTAACGGAGACATTAATTTTCATGCTTGAGAAGATATAAATGAAAAGTTGAAAGCAATGTTATTGCATGAATATCCAACTCGAAAATAGTCCCGACTAATTACTTCGTATTTAATTTTTTTGGGCTTCGTATCTCTAAACGGACTCAATATTTCAAAACTTGAGAATTCAATACAATTTTTTAAATGATTTATGTGGTGAAAAACCCCACTAAATTTCTGCATTTCTATAGTAAAATCAGCAATTTTAACACTGATTTCAATGAGGATCACCATTTTCCAGGTCCTCAAAGCGATGATGATTATAACGTCTATTCGAAAAGCCTCATTACTGGGAGTATTGAAAATGTAGCAAACCATTATAAAGGCATAAACTATTATACATACACTGACAGAAGTGACAAACCATTAATAAAGGCATATCTGAAACGTATTGTTAGGGAACCACGGTAACCAAAGTAAACGTTCTGAAAGTAATTGTTGAGACCCAAAACCCATTTGTTGCCAGACAGTTTTTAACCCATTTACCCAGGTCTGACAAAAGTAGCCTATTGTTTAAGTCGGGTCCCATTTGGTACATATGCAAAATTTGACGACGATCGATCTAAAATTGTAGATTTCCATAGAGAATATATACACACACAAAATCAATTTATATATAATGATATCCCCCCAAATACTTCAGATCTCATGTGACCAAAGTATGATTATTTTGAATCAAACTAGCCCCCTCCCCATTATAAAACCCTTTTTTCGGTGTTGATAAATATTTATTGTTCAATAAAATATAAGAGAATTTATACTCAGTTGGATACATAATATAGTAACCGTCAATGCTTTGCAATGTTCTAGAAACTTGGGAATTCATTGTCTATTAAAATATTTTGATTCAAATGCACAATGACAGAATTTCATAAATTCTACGAAAATTTTTTTTTCTTCCTATTATTTGAACTCTGATTTGTGAAAGTTAAAATGTTACTGGGTTGGATCTAATGTTTAGAGTTCAACCAGTCTTCCATATGGGTAACGTGTAATCCAGTATTAGAGAAAAATCCCTGTATTTGAACCGGAAAATTTAAACATTTCAAAATCAAGTCTTTCTTCAAACCCAAACATAATATATACTAATTAGAATTAATTGTAAAATAAATTTGAAGTAATAATATCAAAAGTACTTACAGTAACTTTCTGCTTTTTCGGAGAAGACGGTGTATCGAAGAAGTCTGGTTGCACTTCGCTAAAATGTTCTTCGATTTCGTAGAAGTCGCACAACGCGTTCAGTTCGTCAAGAGGTATGCCAAAGTCCAGAAAATCTTCGTTAAGATCCGACATCTTTCAAGTGAGGAGAGTTCATCAAGCGGATGGGGTTTTTATTCACCTAAGGGGGGGGGGGAAGAAAGTTGATGGGGCTATTTCCCTCATAGCATCCAACAGGGTAGGGGATCTTTACGTGAATAGAGGTCCTTCACGCGTAAAATAAAGTTTTCAAAATCTAACTTGTTTAAAAAGTTCGGATGAACATTCAAATCCCTAGCAATACTCTTCATGTTAATTTTAGCGAACGCCCGGTTGAAATATCGCACGAGTCGTATGTCAAAAGATTGGCTTAAACAATCATGAGAACTCTGACCCGGGGCATCAAGATCACATCCATCACATTGGAAGATGTCGTTGATACATTCCTCGAGCATGTCACTGAGTTTTTCAGCATATGCAATTTCAGGATCCGCGGTCTCTGAAAATGATCCGTTTTTCTTCATGCAATCCTGCATGAAGTCGATGCACTTCACACGTCTTAAATACGACGAGCACTTCGCTGCCGGATCAGCTAACTTCATGAAACAATCGCGGTAGATTGTTATATAGTTCTTAGCCGTATTGAATGTACCGTCTTCTTTTTTGTAAATCGGTTGAAGCAACACCTTTTCTCCGTCTGACTTCACCAACAGATCTTCGCATACCACAAAAAAGAATACTTTTCGGGGTTCATTCGACATCATCTCCCGTAAGGTCTCAAATACGTAGGGCGTCATCGATATCCCTTTCTTTGTAGGGATAAGGGATCCATCTCCACCAGATTCAAACATTCGTAAGTGAACTTTTAAAGTATTTTTGAAGATGACTACCGATAGGTGTACGCCATCACATACGGGAAACATGCTCACTTCGCTGGGTGCTATTTTCGGACGTTTCATCGAGTTGGTCTCATCTTCCTTCTGAACACGTTTTACGGCGTTCATAGTATCCTTGCTGGATGTTGTTTCCATGGCAGATAACTGAAAATATAATGAAAAATATTTTATCGTCTATCTATAATTATTTAAAACGAAAATAAAATAGAATATAAGAAATATTAAATTTTTACTTACACGAGAGTTCGTGAAGACGTGGAACTACTTCAGGAGCAGCAGATGAAGCAACTGAAAATGAGGGTAGCACCTGTATAAATAGGTAGTTGGCGTTATCCGCTTGCGGAAGAAAATGCAGTGATTTAATATGAGAATGCTAGTGCGTTAGCAGGTGTTCGGACCGAAAGTAAAAGTGGCTTTTTGTCAGCGGTGAAAGTTTTCTTGGAAAAAAAGTATATGCTATATTCCCACAGGTTAACAGGTGTTCTATATCCAAAGGAAAGGCCAGCAAAAGTAGGTCGAGCAAGGTGCATCTTCTGAGAACGTCCCCCTTGAAAAAAAAGTATATCCCATATTCCCACAGGTTAACAGGTGTTCAATATCGAAAGTAAAAGTAGGTCGAGCAAGGTGCACCTTCTTGAGAACGTCCCCCGGGTGAACAGGTGCATAACGATCTTCTCCGAAAGTGAAAGTAGGGGACAGGTGCGATTTTCTTGAGAACATCATATTGGGTATTCTTTTATAACGGATCAATTATAATTTTCGTATGAAAAAAAGTCCTGTAGAATATATTCCCGAAGTTCAAGGACCCTATGAATAATCCCCCCCAAGAAGCACCTGACGCGCATGCGTACATCGAACGCCTTTTGCGCCTTTTTCCGGTCCTAGCCTTGACTGTACTAAGTCCTTTGTTCCAGTAACCCCCTTTTCCCACTACTGACAGTCTTGCATAAACCCGGTCGAGAGGGAAGCTTCTGCATTTTCTAGCCCATAGGCCCTTTGTGATCAACCTTATTTATAAAATTTTAATTCACCATAAATTGTCTTTCTGCTGGATGAAGACGTCTAAATCAGCTTCATTCATAGCTGAAGATGCCTGTCTTCGCTCAATTCACAAGCTGAAGATGCATGCCTCTGTTCGAGTGCAGCTGAAGATAGCTGCCTCGGCTTCTGTGCCTGCCCCTGCTCCATTCGTAGCTGAAGATGTCTGCCTTCTCTCAGGTGTGGTTTTGCCTCTCCTTCATCCAGAGGAGAGGCAAATGGGAACGACCGCTCCTCCCAAGACCCGAATTATATGGGAAAATTTGTCTGTCCCGTAAAATACGGGACGATCAAACCAACCGACATTTCACCCCCCCCCCTCCCGTCACGTCGTTCTAGATCCACGCCTGTGTCAGCCCTACCCTTATGAAAGCCAAAACAGAAAAAATATTGTTCAGGGTGTGGAGGCAAAGTCGAAAAACGGTAAAAAAAAACACTGTTATAGGCAATTTCAAAGAGTGGTCGGCAGTGCCGCCTTAACACATTTGCCTACTCGGGCACATCCCGGGGGTGGGGGGCGGCCCTCATGCTATTGAGATCTAGTTAAGGGGGGGGGGTCTCATACGTTTTAACCATGGTGAGAAACTATGCTCTAGAATAGAAATATAATCGAAAATACTACTGAACCATTGATTTATTTCAATTTTGTTACGCATAACTTTTGATTGTTGTACAGTATGTGCTATCCTATGTGAGTATGAAGTTTTACACAGGGCCGCAACTAGGGGGGAGCAGGCGTGTCTCGTGCCCCTGACGCTGGACCAGAGGGGACGCAAATTGCATTCTGAAACCTGTCCTTGAACATTACAAGGGGGCGTCAAAATGCACTCTTGGCCCGGGTGACCACATTTAGTTGTAGCTCTGGTTTTACATATCTCTAAATACTTAATTTTTTAGCAAATTATCAAAAATACGCATTAAAAACAGCTTGCGCGTATCATAAAATACCATCACTTCAATGTAGTTGAATAAAAACTGTGTTCCCCATACAAATTTAGACCAAATTTCGTATGTACACCAAGCGGCCTGGATTGAATGATAGGCTACTTTTAAAAGTTTCACAGAGCTGCGCAAAAAACTGTCGGGCAACAATTGTCCCTAAGCCTTCGGAATGTTTACTTTGGTTGGCGGGATTCCCTAGCGATGCGTTTTTAGAGACATGTACATGCTTTTACAATGTTTGTCACTTCTTTAATCCTCCTAGTAATTGAAGAAAACCCCGGCAGACCAGACACGACCCAGGCTATGCCCCTCCCGGGATATAAGCCTTTTACCCCTTTCACACACACACACCCCGGCACCAGGGCCGTCTTAAGAGCATCATGGGCCCCCGGGCCAAGTGATTTTTCTGAGAGGCCCTACCAGGCATATACTCCAAAATTTCAACTAATTATCATTTTTGTGAGTCCCCTCTTCTGCTGAGGCCCCCAGGCCGTGCCCGGGTGGGACCATGCGTTAAGACGAGACTGCCCGGCACACACACACACAAGCGCCGGGTATTATAGCTAGTACTTATATATTTTGAATCGATTTTTCTTCAGTTATATTGATTTAATGCTATTTTATCATGCGAGCTAGCTGTTGCTAATGCGTTATTTTGAAAATTTATAAAACAAAAATTAAGTATTAGAGTTATGTAAACTTTATACTCGCATAGGATACCATATATAATCAAAAATAGGTGCAAAAAATTATATATATATATATAAGTAGTATTTTTAATGATAATTTTCCACTAGAGCAGTGGTAGCCACCTTTCTCCAAAGTGACACAGTCCAGATTATTTTCGATGTGCGTGCCTCTCCATCTATGTATCTATCCCCCCCCACGGACGCCCTTACTTTTCATTTGTTGTGTTACGACTTCTCACGAATTTTAATATGCAGACCATACGTCCCGTTTGACGGGACACGAACATTCTATCTTCTGCAAAATATTGTTCGACTGTCTTCTTATTTTCATGGAAAAATTTTTCATTCTGTCACTGTTTTGAGTTCTAAATTGTTTTTATTTTTGTCATAAATTCGATTATCGCAATGCAGATTATGTATGTACGTATATCTGTAGAAGTTCTCACATGTTGGGCATAGACATCGGAACCTGAGGACTAAGGGTGCTTGAGCACCTTTCTCCCCCACTCAATAAACTTTAATTTCGTCTCGTTTATGTTGCGCATGCGTGTTTTTTCATGTTTCTGTTCATGTCGTAATTTTTTATTTTATTCCTTAATTAACATGTAAGTTCTTGAGTTAAGTAAGTAATGAGTGATATAAGCAGTGGCGTCGGAGCCGGGGGTGCTGCGGGTGCTCGAGCACCCACGGTAATTTGTCGCACGGGTCTGAGCACCCCCAAAATTGATTGAGAAATCGTAATTTCCAATATAAAAGCTCAAGACGAGCACCCACAGGTTCGAAACATTTCCGACACCCCTGGATATAAGTAAGTGTAGGATGAAGAACTGAACAGAAATGCATTGAATAGAAAGTCATCATATAATTATTGTTTTCAAGAGTACCTACCATAGGTTTGTAGCAATACTGTATGTAGCGCAGTACATGTTATATTAAAAGCGCCACCTATACATGTTTGGCGGCCCCAGAATAATATCATTCATAAGAAAAGGATTGTTTAAAACTTGGAGCGAATTTCTTTGATTGAAAAATGGAATAGAATTCCTTTAATTTTTGAAAAGCGTTCGCGTGCCACTCTCGTTCCCATGGCGTGCCGCTGGTTGGTCACCTCTGTACTAGAGAGCATAGTTTTTCATCATGTTAAAACGTATGAGTCCCTTAAGATTCCCAATTTCACACGTGAGGGCGCCTCAGAAAAGTTTCTTTACCCGAGAACCCATGATGTACACTGTCGGGACCGAAGTCTCGAAAAGAAGCTACCTAGATAATCAACCCATTGACGTCACGTGATAATGATAACTGATCACAAGGAAGGAAATGGGTCCCTGCGTATTTAAAATCCCGTTTCACAATGACTAACCATCTCTGAAATGCGTGTAATTCGCTCTGTTGATTTGGCGATTCTTTCACTTTCGGAACGGCAAGAACTGCAATAAACATGGCGGAAAAATCCATCATTCGTGATGATAAATACATAACATGCGCCCAATAAGGAAGAAATGCGTGCAACGTACAACATGCCATTTAGAAATGTTAAGTGGATGGAGGAAAAAGAATATATAAATATCATCTCTCTTTATAATTTCTAGTATAATATCATCATGTATAATCATCTCGCGACATGGATGGAGGAAAAATAATGTCCATGACGTCAACAGAATGTTCTGGATTCTTCCATAAATACTTCAAGGTCGCAGGAAAAAAAAAATTATTCCACAAGAAATGATAGATCACGGAAAAAAGAGTAATTTGATCACATAATCGCGTAGATGAGCGATTATTAGGCCATATATTGCTTAGCGTGGGATGCGCGTACCTCCTGATGGGGAAGGTCGGAAAATAGCAGTGATGGCGGAGTACATAAGTAAAGTGATGAAAAGTGGAAAGAGCGTGTTATGGTGCAATGTATGTGGAGGGGGAGGGGGGGGCGCTACGCATTTCTAGGAGTACACAAACAGGGCCGCAAATAAATACTTTGTCAGCGGCGGTAAGCACACATCTTGACACCTATTTGACACAGAAAGAACAATCAAAGGGTTAATTTGGAGCCCCTCCCCCTTTACCACCCGGGGCACCCAGACCCTCCTGCCCCCCCCCCCCCAGTTGCGGCCGTGTACCCTGTACGCACACCTACCAGAGTAGCGCTGCTTGAAATCATAAGCTGACTTATATCCGCCATCTTTGAAACGCGAACGAAATCAAACACATTCTCAATAGTTTAAATAAGCACCATGACCCCCCCCCCCAAGGGTGGTCCTGGAAGGTGTTTAGCACGGGAACCCGCACAAATCTTTTTCATATACACTATAAATTCATTATAAAGGAGGCCCACCAAATATCTCACGTGTACAGTGGTTCTCAACCTTTGGAAGCCCGAGGCCCGGTTGATTTACTTTTTTGTTCTCCCTGTCGTACACACGACTAATAGGGAATAAATGAGGGGGGGGGGGGATGAGACAGCAAGTTATTCACGGCCCCCTTCGTTGAGAAACACTAGTATATAGTGTTTATATATAGGGTGCATAGGTAGCAGGCCGTGCGGCATTTTACTGGCGAACCGTTCATCCTAGAGGCATAATTCCAATTAGAAAAAGTATCCAAATATCGTGTAGTACTCAGATATGCCATTCATGTTCGAAGGGGTTGCGTTGTACTTAAATTTATCCGCATTTAATGATTTTTTTTCCCCAACTTTCCTCCGTTTTTCGAATTCGAATATCTCAGCGATATTGTATTAGAAACGTGTAAATTTTTTTGGTATCAGAAGTGGCAGGGCAGCAACTTTCTAACTGGGTTTTTGGGCGCAGGTTGTCCACATAAAAGTTAACATTTTTATTCTAATAACAAGGACGTAGTGAGGGGGAGACTTGGGGTCTGGTCCCCCCACCCCACCGAAATGGTTTTTTTTCAAACCGAGCACAACTCAGGTCTATCGCCATTGGCAATTCACTAAATAGTGTGTTGTGCCGGAATTGTAAGTGTGTGTACCTAACTGTCTGAGTGCGTATCTAGTGTTGTGTATGATTTTTCAGTGCTGCCATCTATATCTCAGAAGTGAAGTGAGTGATGTGTAGTGACTGAATATTTGTACTGTTTGTAGGCCTGTTGCTCTCTGTGCGAGTCCGTCTCTATGACCACTCGACCACCACAGCGGCCCCCTCCCCTCCCCCGAAATGTTAGAAAATGATCGAAAAAAGGGAAAAATATGGCCAAATGTATTGTTCTATCACTTTAGTCACCCCAACCCCCGAAATGAAAGTGGCCCCTCTCGAACGAAATTTCTGGCTACGCCCTTGCTAATAACTGTATTAAAAACCCATTCGAACATGAATGGCTAATGCACGTTGTTTGGATACTTTTTCTATAGGATCAACGGTTCGCCAGTAAAATGTCATACGCCCTGTTACCTATTCACGTGTCCTGTATATATATATATTACATTACATGTAAGAGACATTGTTGAACTGGAACTACTGCTGCCACCTATCAAATAAAAAAATACAACTGTTGTGATTCTTCGATTGAAATTTACGACCGGTTTTTGATTGATGCGCCGCATGAAAAAAGCCAATATAGTATGACGTTGACGAATATCTTTTGAGCAATAATATTAGTTGAATTGTCGAGTTTGCTTCAAAATGTTAACAGTTGTTGTTTGTGTGCGGTAAACTAACGTTAGTAAGATGCGCACGAGTGGTCCAGCAGATCCTTCTCGGCTTTTCGAAGTTGTAATCACGCGAAGAACATAGACCAGACTCAGTTCGTTTCCGGTTCATACCTCTTTCGATATTGCAATTGCAAAAAATATCCTGCGGGTCTTACTAATGTTAATTTACCGGACACAAACAAAAACTGTTAAAATTTTGAATCAAACTCGACAATTCAATTAATATTATCGCTGGAAAAAATATTTATTAACATCATACTGCTTTGATTTTTTTTTTCCATGCGGTGCATCAATCGAAAACCGGTCATCAATTTACATCGAAGAATCGCAGCGGTTTTATTTTTTACCGTCAAACCGAAAGATACCCAGGCCACATCGCCATATGGCAATATCGGCTCATTGTCCACACGGACTGGATACCTCTGGCAATTTATTCATAAAAAAGCATACATTGCAAAATATACATTACAATCATAACAACTATAAAATCATAATCTATATACATAAAATTGATTTTCTGTCTGTCTGTCTGTGTGTGTGTTCTCTATACAAATCTACAATTTTTGATCGATCGTCGCCAAATTTTGCATATATACCAAATGAGACCCGACTTAAACGATAGGCTACTTTAAAATTTCGTCAGAGTAGGGCAAATGCCCCAAATGGGCAAAAAACTGTCGGGCAACAATAGTTTTTCGACCTCAAAAATCACTTTCCGAACGTTTACTTTGGTTACCGTGGTTCCCTAGCAATGCGTTTCAGACGAGTGTATGCCTTTACAACGGTTTGTCACTTCTTTAGTTCTGCTAGTATATGCATATGTATAATAGTTTATGCCTTTATAATGGTTTGCCACATTTTCAATCCTCCCAGTAATGAGACTTTTTCAATAGATGCCATGATCATTATCAGCATCACTTTGAGGGTCAGGCAAACGATGATCCCCATAGAAATCAGTGTTAAAATTGCCAATTTTACTGTAGAAATGCGGAAATTTGGTGGGGTTTTCCGCCACATCAAAAATTTTAAAAATTTTATTGAATTCTAGATTTAATATGAAGTGATTAGCCGGACCTACTTTGAGTTGGACATTCATGCAGTAACATTGATTTCAACCATTTATTTAGATCTTCTCAAACATGAAAATTAATGTCTCCGTATTGTGTCTTTTAATATTCAACTGCATAAATTCATATGGTTTAGGATGTTTTAAAATTACGGGCCCGTAAAAAGTATATCGAAAAAATTCCACAGCTTTAATTAATCATTTTTGAAAGCTGAAACTGGCAGATGGATAACTTGAAGTTCAGTGGGGGGGGGGGGGGATCGAAATACTCAGCGCCCCTTAAAAAAGGGGGAAAAATATATTCATTTCTACGTTTCTTTAAATCTGGATTTATTTATTTCATGAGTAGCGCAGGAAGTCACCATATTGGTTAACTATCAGACACGGTTTGCATGTCCGTCAAAGAAAGAGGGAGATATCACGTGATCCAAAAAGCCTCACTGAAGAAAACCCGGGCAGCGCCGGGTATTATAGCTATAGTCCGTTTCAGGTTAACTTTGCAGTGGAGAGAAAGGTAGAGAGTGTATTCCTTCGCCGCAAAATAAAGTTCCCATAAATCGTAGTTTTATGATGATCATTTATACAGAATATTTCAAGTTTTTTAATGATTTTGAAAAAATAATGAAAAAATATCGTTTTGAACCGGTTTCTTCGTTTGAAATTTTTAAATTAGAAAAAAATATTTTTTACCATTATCTAAAAATCTATAGCAACCACAACGACATTTTGGTGCGATACCCTACAAATCGTCCATACCTTACCGAGGCCGCGTATCGATACATTGGTTAAGAGGCTTTTGTTGCCATAGCAACGAGTGATGAGGTTCTCTCGTAGCTTCCTCTTCACTGCAAAGTTAACTTGAAACGCACTATAGTCTAAGTATAAAATCAATTGCGAGATCACAAATCTACGTATACAATCGGAAATCAAGCATATAATCCTATATATTCCATATTAAATCTTAATTCGAGTATAAAGTCCTAAATCACATATTGAAATCAATAGTAAATCAGATAAAATTCATAATCGATTTCATCCTCAATTTAAATCGTTCGATTTCCATGACATTATACTGGTCTTGTGCTATCAGTCAGTCTTCTTTGTAGTTGATCAGTTTCTTTTTTCTTTGTGAGCGGCGAGGTGGTGCAGTTTGTACTTGTGCTATAGGCTGGTAAGGCGTCCGTGGGATCACTTTGTCTTCATTGTCTTCTATCCATCTAATTATTTTCTTGACTTTATTTATTCTATTTTTGTTTTTAAAAATCTCTCTGATCCAGAGTGTGACATTTTCAGCAGCGGGCACAGCCATGTGCTTTAGATGTGCATGCAGTTAATGTACATGTTGTCAAGTAATGGATGGGAGTACCGATTTCACAACAAAAGCAATGATCTGTTCCTCGTTTTTTGAAACTGTGAAGGTAATTTGGAAAAGGTCCGTGATTGGTTGTAAAAAATATAAGTTCTCTGCTCCAATTTTTCGCGTTGTATGAAACTTTTGGCAGTATTTTGTGGACACTTCTTCCAGTTATGGCATCATTCCATCGGATTTGCCATAGATTGAGTATTTATTTTCTTGCCTTTTGTTTCGCTGTTGATGGTGGTAATAATATTTTAATTAATTGTGTGCCATTGATTGTCACTGCTTTGGCTATTGCGTCTGTTTCTTCGTTCCCTCACTCACCCACGTTCGCTTTGATCCAAGATATGGGAATTTGTGGGTTCTTGTAGAGGACCTGCCGAATATCCGTAGCCATAGCATGGATGGTCATCGGGTTCTGTATTGCATATATACTTGAAAGGCTATCGCTATAGATTATAGTTGCTTGTTGGAATTCTTGAGCTTTTATGGTTGCCATGTATAACGCTAGTAATTCAGCTTGAAAGATATTATTGTCGTTTTCTAGCTTACTACTCCAGCACTCGATGATCTTATGATCTTTCGCTACTACATATGCTGATGCTGTTCCGGAGATAGTTTTCGAGCCATCTGTGTATATATGAGTTCTTTATTTTTTACCAGCTGTAATACCCGGTGCTGCCCGGGGTTTTCTTCAATGAGGCATTTTTGGATAACGTGATATTTTGTCAGGGGCGTAGCCATGGCCCCCACATAGGGGGGGGGGGACTGACAGGGCTCTAGCCCTGGGGCCCGGGACGGCCGTCATTTTTTTTGCTTTTTCACGCTATAAATAAACTACAGAAGGAACCCGTTAAAAGTCTGGCCGAGGGGCCCGCAAAAGATTCCAGCCTAGGGGCCCCGCTACAGGATGTGGGGGCCATGGGCGTAGCCGCCCGACAAAGGTTTTTCGGATAGCTTCTCTGTTAAACTGCTCTAGGGAGCCGCGGATAATCTTTGATTTAGGGTAAGGGGCACCGCGGGTGGAAAAAAGTTTGAGAAGCCCTTTCTTTCCTAGAGGCCCTTTCTTTCCTACCATCCATAGATAGGCCTCGTGAAAAATCTATAGCAGACGCTTGACGAAGATTTCAGCCTAGGGTCACATGAAGTGTGGAGGGGGGGCATGGATATCGCTCTGAATGTTGGGAAGACTTCGTCACTCCCCCTCCCCGGACGCCATCGACAGCTCTAGTCTATGGACTGTCTCTCAGCCTTATCAGGTCGGATGTAGTGAAAAAAAATGAAATAAACGGAACTTGAGGAAAGGGTCCACGCTATTCTTCTCCAACAGCCAATCCATTACCCAATGTCTACAGCTTCTTCCCTTTCCCTTTAAGTGTCTTCTTCTATAAGCTTCTACAAGAGTTCTATGCCCCCCCCCCCAAAAAAAAAGCTCTGTTATCATTGGCGGGACCAAGAACAGACGCCATCTTTTGAAGATGGGGTGGGGGCTCCTCTTGTGTGTGTGGAGTTTTTGTTAATTCATTCATTCAAGTGGTGAAAATGATATCCTGCGGCTGCTGGTGAAAATTTATATGTGAAGAGGGAACAAACTGATAGCTTTTGAAAGCTCTGTCTGTGTTTCTGTGTTTAGAAGAGTGTTGAAGATGAACTACCCTGTGTAACATGAGCCCTTCTGCTCCGTATGTACATATACAATACGTCTGTATCAGTGTGAGGAGTGACTGCCATAACATCTGTTTGGATTGTGGATGGTTCGTTAAGCGCAGATACCTATTTGTGGGGGGGGGGGGGCTTAGTGGGGTGGGCTATAGCGCAAAGTGAAAAGTTCGGGGGGGGGGGGGTGGCAAATTTGAGGAATGAGTAGCAAAGGAAAATTTTGAGAAATCGTGGTAAAAAGTTTCACAGTCAACAAGTGGTAAAACCATAAAAGTCTACCTCTGCCTAGAGATCGAGTTGCGAGGTCAGTGAGTGACCAAGCGAGTGACTTATAGGGTTTACAAGCTTATAGTGTTTGTAAGCGTGAGAGTGAACGTAAGAGTATGCAAGCAAGTGAAGAGATCAAAAGAGTGAAGAAGAGAGCAAAGACCCTGCCAGTGAGTGACCTAGAGAGCAAAGATCCTGCCAGTGAGTGACCTAGAGAGCAAAGACCCTGCCAGTGAGTGACCTAGAGAGCAAAGACCCTGCCAGTGAGTGACCTAGAGAGCAAAGACCCTGCCAGTGAGTGACCTAGAGAGCGAGAGACAAGGTCAGTGACCGACCAAAAGATCAAGGGGCCGTGTCAGTGAGTGACAGAGTGTGTCTGACCCTGATGCTCCAGACCAGTGAGTGAACAAAAGAGCTATTGAAAAAGTGTGTAAGCACGTGAATGACCAAAAGAGTAGAGAGCGAGGAACTACGTCAGTAGGCGACAAAAAGAGTGATTTAGAGAGTAGTGGGGGGGGGGGGGCAGGTCAGTAAGCGACCAAAAAAATTACCTAGAGACATCTGAGCGTGGAGTGACGTAGAGATCAAGTGATCGGGTCAGGGAGTGACGAAGAGACTGACCTAAAACATGTGCAAGCATGTATATAAGTGACCAAAATGAGCGTGTGAGCATGTGAGTGACCATAAGAGTGACCTAGAGACAGAGGTGTATTTACAGAAGTAATGGGTGTAGCCAGGGCGGCGCAGGGCTACGAATTTAAGTCAATAAAATTAGACTTGAATGGGAGAATGGCGAAAAAAAAAATTGCATAGCCCACAGGTGATGAAACTATAAATACGCCTCTGGTTATGGGCTGAACATGATAGGATATACTGGCCAGCATGAACCCCCCCCCCCCCCACATCCTGAAGCACGACCTCCAGACTGGGATCACCAAGCCAGATTCTACAAGGCACCCCATATAGTGAATTTATAGGGTAAAAAGATGAGTATGAGAATTCCCAAAATTTCTCCCCTGACATTTCACGTGCCCTGACCTTATGAGTGACTATATAAGTGGGTGAGTGACCGTATGTGTAAGTTGTTGAGTGAAAGTATCAGTAAGTGAGTGTGAGTGACCATATGAGCAGGGCCCCCACATCCAGGAGTAGGGCCCCTAGGCTCGAATCTTTCGCGGGTTCCCTGGTCAGACTTCTCACGGGCCCTTCTATAGTTCATGTATAGCGTGAAAAAGCTAAAAATTATGAGAATTGTCCCGGGCCCTGTCAGCCCCGGCCTTGTGGGGGCTATGCATATGAGTGAGTGACTAGGTTGAGTGAATGACCATATGAATGATCAAATGAGGGACCGGTTACTTGCACACTCACGAGTGTAAGTGTGCAAGTGACCGTGTTAGTGATCAACGCCAGCGTCTCGGAATGCACTCTTTTCTAAGGGCGGCATCACTCTTCGAGGGCCCATTTTTCAACGAACGTAGGGACGGGGTCGGTTTCTCATAACCTCAGGGGTTTGAGAAAATATGAATTTTTGTGGGTCTCCTTTAAAAATAATGTTCTATGAAGCAGAGGCGAACGCAAGTGAAGGGGCAAAAAAGCAGCCAATTTCGGGGGGCACGTGTCCCGTTTGCACATGTGAAAAAACAGGCCTACTTAGGGGTGGCCCTCACAGAGTGAATTCACACTCGTTCACCGAAAAAAAAGAACAATGAGCAGCTAGTTTATTGTTGCGTAATCACCGTTTTTTCAGAAGGATATCACGTACTCGGGTGGGGGGAGGGGGGCCCATTGTGTGTCTCTACCCATGTTGAAAACAAAAACATTCCTTGCATGTAATGTTTGTTTTGAAGTCCATGCCACCACAACAAAACCAGTCCTCAGTCATCATCTACTCGCTTGAGGGGTTATCGGGTACACACACATCATCATCATCATCATCATCGGGCCATCAGCAACAACAACAACTCTCACTTATTATGGCTCCGGGGGGAGCCCCAGCAAGAAACTGAAAGGAAATGGGTAAAGAAGAGTGTGAAGGGGGGGGGCCACAGCAGCAGTCAGTCGTCAGTGGGGACTGGCAGAGTCAGCTGTGTTTGTGCAATAAAAAAAAAATTGTAATAAGAACCGGTTCCGATGCCATCAACATGTGGTATGTTGCGAAGTTCCATTTAAAAGGCCCCCCCCCTCCTTTTTTCTACACACACAGAAGGTCACCTTTTAAGGGCCCCCTCCTCTTCCGAGAGAGCGGTCGGACCTGCTTTGCAATGGAATCTTGTCTTCTTTTGAGGGCCCCCCCCCTTTCCGTGCCAAGCTTCGTTCTTTGCTGTTTCTTGGTAGGAGAGGAGAAGGGGTCATGACCTGCTTCTTGGCTCCTTCCTTTTCTTTTTTTTTTAGGAGCGGGTGGGGGGGGGGGGGCTTTCCGTGCTATGATTTGAAAACTGAATTTTCAAGACGAGACCTGTGGCATCTTGTAATATCAGATGATACGCCC
This sequence comes from Pholcus phalangioides, assembly GCF_987345545.1. NCBI lineage: Eukaryota > Metazoa > Arthropoda > Arachnida > Araneae > Pholcidae > Pholcus > Pholcus phalangioides. The sequence continues at coordinate 52,662,354 of NW_028301601.1, forward strand.
GTAACTAGACGGGGCGAACCGGGTCACGGCCCTGGGGCCTCAGCTAAATGGGGAAAAGGGGGAAGACTTTTTCAAGGGGGCCTCAAGAAAACTCTTCACCAGTGGCCCCGCTAACGCCTTGGTACTGTATGAAACAAGGCAATTTGATTTTTGAATTAATTCTGGGGGTTCTCGGACCCATGCACAAATTACCGTGGAGTAACCGTGAACATCGATCACCCACGACATCACTGATTGCATGTACGGTCAAGCCGTGGCCCGCGGGCAAAATGTGGCCTTCGGAGTCATCTGATGTGGCCCCCGTGATCTCAAACCGGATTTTGCAAAATTTAACTATATAAGCGGGACATTCATAAAATCACTTAAGTCTTTCGCGTACAAAATCCATGGCCCCCACAAGGGGTGGGCTGGCAAGGCTCCAGCCCTGGGGCCCGGGATGATTTTCATCATTTTTTGGTTTTTCACGCTATAAATTTATCATAGGGGGACTCGTGAAAGATCCCAGCCTGGGGGCCTTGCTTCAGGATGTGGGGGCCATGACCAAATCTCATTGTCATGGAGATGCCCCGGGGTCCGACAGAAGGCCTTAGGCAGGCTTCAATGCATAAAAAGCCTTAAGAAGCTCACAGAGTCCTACATCATGCCCGCCTATCCCTTGGGGGGGGGGGGGTAGCGGATCATCCCTCCATCCAGGCTGAGATCTTTAGATTGTAGTGTAAAAAACAAATAAATAATAGGATTCAACTCGGGGCCTAGGCTCGAGCCCTGTCAAATTTCCCGAAATTTCGTTCGGAGGGGGACCTTTTTCATTTTGGGGTGGGGGAGAACCAAAGTAATATAACAATAGATTTGACCATCCTTTCCCCCTTTTTTCAGTTATTTTCTCACATTTGGAGGGGGGCCAGACCCTAAAGTCACCCTCCCCGCCCCCTCGCTACAGCTTTGCCTGTCAACTATCTCATCATGGGTGGCATACATTTTGGTGCCCCCGGAATCTTTAGTGCACCCATGAGACATGATTTTTAGGTGTTCTTTGTATTAAATATTTGGTGTATAAAAAACCTCTCTCGGGGCCATGGCGGTGATACAGGTCCCCTCCCCCAGTGTTAATGATGGAGCCGGTAATATGCATCATTTCCCCGCCCCCAGCCTTTCAATGTCGATTCCGCCTATGCCCGGAACCCAGGGCTCAAGCTCTAGATTTTAGCCATGGACGACACTATTCTCGAGAGAGAGAGAGAGTGAGTGCTTCTTAACAAAAAAATATATTATTTTTCCACTCCAGTGAAGGATCCGTATCTAATTGTTAGCAGCAGCAGCAACAATGGCGGCGCCTAGTAGTGCTCGGAGAGCCCCCAGCCAGTCTACATTCTTTTTTTTCTTTTTTTTTACGCAATTCTCACCATTTTTCTGCGGTTTCTCCAAAGAAGATTTTTGGTGTTTTCTTCTTCTGGGGGGCTCCTCCACCCAAATGTATTTTTGAAACAAAAGAAACACATTGGGACAAAGTCATCTTCTGTTTATTTAAAGGCCTTGGCGTATCCAATTGCGGCCCTCTCTTTCTCTCTATCTCGCGGTCATGACCCCCCCCCCCCCCCGCCAACTCTTAAAGATTCTCATCTTTCAAGAAAATGCCACCATCTTCGTGTCAAGTATGGAGCCCTATGGCTCCCTCACAGTGCCGTCTTATCGCATGGGCCCACTCTACCACGGTCCTCGGGGGGGGGGGGCCTCAAGAGAAAAGGGGGGTACCGAACAAAAATGAGAAACGGTTGATATTTTCGAGAATTTGCCAGGAGGGGGGGGGCGCCTCAGAAAAATCACTTGGCCCGGGAGCCCCATGTTGTTTTTAAGACGGCCCTGCTCCCTCAATGGTGACGCCGGGCAGCCCGTATCAGACGTAGAGCCCATCGCGAAAATAATTTTGGGGCTCCTTAGAAAAGACGTCGGAAGGGTTTTGGGCCTGTGGGTGCTAGACTTGATCTTTACATATGAGATTTGGATTTCTGAAAATTAATTCTGGGGGTGGGTGCTCAATCCGGAACTTTAAAATATTATGGGTGCTCGAGCACTCACTGCACGTCCCGACTGTATATATTATAAGGGAGGTGGGGGAATCGACATGCAAAGATTCATGCATCATCACAGAATACATAAGAATGCTGGAAAGTATCCACTCAAAAATATTGGGTTATAGGTAGTGGTTATAGACGCAATTGAATGTGAATTAACAAAGAAAAATTAATAAAATTTTTAAATCGATGAAAAAAAAATAGTTTTCAAAACTGATAAAAATTAGGGGCTAATGATCAAAAAACTAATGAAAATTTAGAAATACAAATGCCGAATTAAAAATTAGAAATTATTGAAAGTGATAATTCCTGCTCACCAATGGAAATTCAATAGTAATGAAGGATAAAATAGCAAAACTGATGAAATAATTCCGAAATTCATGAAAAAATTCAAAATGAATGAAAGAAAAAAAATCTTCAATCGATGAAAATTCAGAATTGAGAGATAATTTCGGAATTAATGAGCGAAATAATTTCAAAATTGATGAAACCTCATATTTGATGAAAGGAAAAAAATTCCAAAATTGACGAAAGAAAAAAAATCGTGAAATTGATGAAATTCCAGAATTGATGAAAATAAATTCCAGAATTGAGATGAAAATAAGTCCCAAAATTGATGAAAATTCAGAATTGATGATAGAAAAAAAAAAAAAATCCGGCAAGTAACTAAATTTTTTGGTGAAAAAACGTTCAGATATTTTGCATACCAGACAGACACCTGGCGAACGAACATTAAAATTTGTAATTAGAGGATTACCGGCTAATATAAACCCTAGTGAAATTAAATTGATGAGAGTTCATAATTAATGAAGAAAAATCCCAAAATTGATGGAAATTCAGAATCGAGGAAAAAATTCATAATCAATGAAAGAAAAATGACAGAATTGATGAAAAAAAAATTGAGAATGAATGGAAGAATTAATTAAAGAAGAAATACCAGAATTAATGAAAGAAAAATCTCAGAATCGATGAAAATTCCGAATTAATAACAGGTAATTCCAAAATTTACGAGTGAAATAACTTCAAAATTGATGAAAATTCAGAATTGATGAAAATTTTTCAGAATCAAATCAGTTGGAATGTAAATCACCTTGTTTACTAATGTATTTTTGACGTATGTATATTTCTTTCACTTCTGATACCGTAAATGTGGGGGCCTCCTTAACGGCCCCGGGCACATTTCTACATGACTTAAGTGACCTGCTGCCAGGGCCATCTCAAGAACATCATGGGTCCCCGGGGCCAAGAGATTTTTCTGAGACCGTACCTGAAAAATTCTCGAAAAATTCAACAACTACTCGTTTTTTTTTTTTGGTTTTTTTTGAGGTCCTCTTTTCTCGAGGCCCTCGGGCGTTAAGACGGCACTTGCTTGCAGCACATTCTCAGATCACTTTCGTGGCCCGCGACACGTTTTCAAACCAATGAAGTGGCCCGCACGTTCCTAAAGAGCGAGCACCCTTGAAGTTAGAAATCCCTGCATTCATTGAAATAAAAGCCTCAAGTTCCTTGTCGAATAAACAGTTCCTTCATTTTCCGCTAGAGGTGTTGCCTGTCTAAATTTTTGTTTTAGCAGCAGGCAAGTGTTTTCACATTGTTGTTAGTTAGCGACCGTGTGTTGGTAAATAAACGTCATTCTCTATAACAAAGTTTTCTTGGTGATCTTCCAGCAATGATTTGATTTAACATCGAACTGGCTTTGTTTACATTACAACAATGGATTTCAAAATCGTCCACGAGCAACAATCATTACTTTCCAACAACGCAATTATCGAAACAATACTAGATTTTTGACGGAAGGAAATATATGCATTGGGGATTAAACCTTCATATCTCTTGAGCAGAAACAGGCAAATAACTAAGATAAAATGCAGTAAACTAAATGTTCTATCACATGAAACCATCTCAACGCCCTCTGCTGATGCATTTATAAACTTTTTGGTTTTATTTCAATTCCAAAGCTAAACGAAATACAAGAAAATTCGAATTACGGTAATTCAAATTTTCGGCCCGGTATCGGTCCTAACATCATTCATATCGGACCCAGTGGCGTATTTACAATGGGGGGGGGGGCTTTTTTAGCGGGCTATAGCCCACGGTGGCAAGTTCAGGGGGGCGGAAAATTTGAGGAATGAGTGCCCAAGAAATTTAGTAGAATGGAAGAAGGGCGGTAAAATTTGTTTCAACTTCAATGAATCCTCCTCTGCCCAGACACGAAGGGACTACGTCAGTGAGTAACCTAGTGAGTATGCAAGCACGTGAGTGAGCAAAAGAGCAACTTAGAGCATGAGCAATATAAATGATTAAAAGAATGACCTATAAAGCAAGGAACCATGCCAGTGAGCGACCAAAAGAGTAACCTAGAGCATGTGCAAGCATGTGAGTGACAAAAAGAGTGGATTAAAGAGTGTGTGAGCGTGGGAGTGACTTGAAGTCACAGGTGTACTTGTCGGCGGGGATGGGGGGGGGCAAGCGGGTTACAGCACAGGGTGGTGAATTAAGAGTAGTCAAGGAAATTTTGAATTTAGGACTAGAATGGGTGAAGAGCGACAAGATTCGTGTAGCCCACGAGCGAAAACCATAAATGCGCCTCTGATCGCAGTTTTCCCTTTAATCGTGTGTATCCCACTTCCAAAAATAAATAAAACCGGGCCGTGGGCTTCCAAAGATTGAGAATCAATGCTATGAAGAAAAATGAATTAGTCAAAATTATACACCTTCTTCAGGGACATTGTGATTATTTTTGCTCGTGCTAAGGGCCCGCCTCCGGTAAGGGCAGGACCTTAAGACATGGGTGCACTTGGGTATAGCCCTGATGGCGCAGGTGCATAAGGGCCTCGTTATAATGATATTTGGTACCATGGTTTTTCACAGTGCGTATAAACATTGGTAGACAGGTAGGGTACCAGAACATTACTTGGCCGGGGGTCCACGCACGGGCAAAGGGGAGGGGGGTTTGGGGTTCTAACCCCCCCCCCCCCCCCGAGTCAAGATTACAGTGTTATTTTGCAGGGGAAGACGTAAACCCTCTTCCCCCTCAGAAGGAAAAAAATCGGACCCCCCCCCCCCGCCCCCCCCCTCCGAGAAAGTTCTGCGTACAGGCACATTGATGGTTCTGCCGTCCGTGGGCTACACGAATTTTGCCGCCCTTCTCCCATTTCTAGTCTATTTTTCTTGACCACTGTTTCCTCGATTTCATCACCCTGTGCTGTAACCCACTTGCCCCCCCCCACTCCCGCAAGTACACCCGTGTCTCAAAGTCACTCTTCTGGTCACTCCCATGTTCACATGCTCTCTAAATTATTCTTTTAGTCAATATAATATGCTTACACACTGATTTAATCACTCACATACTTGAACACTATTTTGTTCATTCACATGATTGCTCATTCGCGTGCTTGCAAACCCTCTGCCGCCCTTATCCCATTCTACTAATTTTCTTGGCGAAATATCCCTTTAAATTTGCCGACCCTCTGAACTTGCCGCCCTGGGCTATAGCCCACTAAGCCTCCCTATAACTACGCCACTGGGCCTATTGTGCTGTTAAGAATGCCCCGGGTAAAGGTTTTGGGGCACGCAAGACAGAAGCGTATTTACAGCGGTGGTGGCCATGCGGGATAAAACCCAGAGCGGAAAATTCGAGGAAAAAGTGATCGAAAAAATCAGACTAAAATGTTAGAAGAGCAGCAAAATTTGGAGAGTCCACAGGCGGCAAATTCCCCTCTAACTATGAATCTGTTGGAAAATTTGCCCGTGAAAAATGTCCTGTCAAATATCCCAGCCTAGGCAACACCAGCTATTGTACACACTGCTATTACAGCTATGATAGTCTACTATAGCTGGTGTTGGCCTGGGGGGAAGGGGGCGCGGACTTTATTCAAACCAATTTTTTAAGGGAAGACGTATTTCTTATGCGCCGTAAAATGCGATATGTTACGTGTAAATGAAGAGGGTGGAGGCTTAAAAGCTTAGGTGTGTGTGTGTGTGTGTTAAAAATGATTCTAATTCGGGCCACGTTTTCCGTGATAAGTGTCGCGCCACGTTCCTCGCGTCGCTTTTTTTGTGTATTCATATGATAAGGTGGGATATTATTCCAGAAGATTCGAGGAAATTCTTCTTGTTTCGGCGCGTGTTTGGCAAAATGCCAAATCCTTGTCCGCTTTGTTATCAACACAAAAATGATCTTGACCAATAAAATGACACAAACAAAAAAAGTCACCAGAAAATTTGGAAAGACGCCAATTACGGCACATAAATAATATAAATTGGGAAAAAAGTTCATCGACATTTTATATTAATTTAGAAATCACTTGAATAACAAACAACCGGTCGCCCCCACGCATATTCTGCTCCTTGCAACAATACTTTCTCAAAAAGCTCCCCCTCTTTATAACAATCTCGACAAACTCCCTTACTTTCTAATCATGGCCCCCCACAAGGGGTGGGCTGACAAGGCTCCAGCTGTGATTTTAATCATTTTTTTGTTTTTTCACGCTATTAATTCATCATAAAGGGGCCCGTAAAAGATCCCAGCCTAGGGGCCCTGCTTCAGAATGTGGGGTCCATGTTTCTAATACTTTCTCAACAAAGTATTACTATTATCTCAACTCCCCGTAGCAATGTTTTGCCAACAGAGTTTCTGTTACAATACTTTACCAACGAACTTCTTGTAACAATACTTCCTCAGTAAACTCCCTGCAACAATACTTCCTCAGTAAACTCCCTGTAACAATACTTTCTCAACAAACTCCCTGTAACAATACTTTCTCAACAAACTTTCTATAACAATACTTTACCAATAACCTTCCTGTAACAATTTTACTTTTCCAACAAATTTTCTATAACAATACTTTACCAATAACCTTCCTGTAACAATACTTTACCAATAACCTTCCTGTAACAATACTTTACCAATAACCTTCCTGTAACAATACTTTACCAATAACCTTCCTGTAACAATACTTTACCAATAACCTTCCTGTAACAATACTTTCTCGACAAACGTCCTGTAACAATACTTCCTCGACAAACGCCCTGTAACAATACTTCCTCGACAAACGCCCTGTAACAATACTTTCTCAGCAAACTCCCTGTAACAATACCTCCTCGACTAACTCATATGATGTCTTATATTGAATCAGGTGAATAATTTTCTCCACCGAACAACAATAGAATTCTTTGATTCTGACACACATTTCAGCATTCCAACAATGGCTAGTAATAAATTAATTAACTGTTTTTAATTGCTAATGCAGTTTATGTGCCTGGGATTCGCAGGTGGGGGGGGGGGGGGGGGTTGAGGGAAATTCCCGTTCATGTTTCAGGCAGGATTCTCATGCTCACCGGACACACAAAAACAAACAAAACAAAATTTAAACACTTTCATTTCTTTAATTTTGAGATTGCTCCTGAACATTTGCATTCGTCGTCAGAAGAATAAATTATGTTGCCACAAACCAGGACCGCAACTAAGGGGGGTAGCAGGCCGGATCTGCAGTCCCGGGCGCTAAGCCAGAGAGGTCGCCGAATCCACTCTTTAATTGCTTCTTCTACATGGGGGCGCCAAAATGCCTTTTAACCCCGACTGACAAACTATCTAGTTGTAGCCCTGCCTCAAACATCGATAAATGAGTTTGAATTCTATTTGCCAAACGGATAAAAATTTTTGTACAGATAGGAGAATATTGCGCATAAATGTTGCTTGACATGAAGAAATTTTGCACTTGGACCCTGCTGCCACCTATTGAATAGAAATAATGTACCTGATGCAATTCTTAAAATAAAATGGTTGTTGGTTTCAAACCAATAAATAGCATGAAAATAAACAACATGCGGTATAAATAGGCTAACCATATTTCTTTGAAAGAAATACGGGACATCGCCGATCATCTCAAAATTCGTCAAAAAAAGGGGGAAAGTTGTCAGATCTCGCTAAAATTACGGAAAAATGACCAATGGCGGAAAGACGAGACCTTATCTTTAGATCTCTCTTGTTATTCATCGATCGCGTTCCGTCCAGATCTCTGCTTGTAAATACGTGTAAATATAGCTGTTCTGTGAATAAATCTGTGACGTTCTGCATTTTGTTTCATTCTCTGCTCATTTCCAGGACTTGTGAGAGAAATTATCCAGAACAATCTAATGCACCTACACAATAAGCCGTTTTCCCGAAACAGTAAGCCATTTTCCCGACACATAGCCCTGGAGTCGCCTACTCATGCTTCATTTGCAGCTGGAGATGTAAAAAGTAGCCCCTACCTCAGCTTCTTTCGCAGGTAAAGATATCTGTCTCGCCGTCATTCGCAGCTGACGATCTCTTGGTGTTGTGAAGATGTCTACCTTCGCTCAGACAAGGATCTAGAGGTGGTGGGGGACGGTAGAAACTATCAACTCTCCCAAGAGCCGAATAATATGGGAAAATTTGTCTGTCCCGTTTAAGAAGAGACGATCCAACGAACTTAAACAGTTCGCCCCCCCCCTCCCGGCACATCGCCGGAACCTAGGGGCAGAGGTCATTTGAGCCGCCCCCCAATAAACTTTGTAAGAGGGCTTAGCCCCAACCCCAATAATTTCTGAAAAAATAATGCAATACATCCTCCCTCTCCTGCGTACGCGCTTGAGTCCCGTATATACGGGACGACCAGCAACTTTCAGCCCTCCCTAATGTTTTCTTCATGTAGGCACCTCTGGTGCCGAGCGTGTAGTCACCTGACGCTAATGGCAGGTTTTATCATGTTGAAGGCACGGGGGTCCAAGATCCTCTCTCTTCAGGTTAATTGACGTTTTCTTATACATATTGTACTTTCTCTAGTCGCATTGTAAGAAAACCCTCTCACGAACGAAACTCTCGTTACTGATGGACATCCAAGATTATTCTTTTCATGGCAATTAAATAGCATTCTTTTTCACTCTCTTTTGTGTATTATCTTCGCTGCTGCCATGGAACTCACTACAAGCGGAAGTCGTCGCCATTTATTTTTTTTATTCCCAACCTCACAGTATACATCATTAATAGGTACTCGAGATGGGGTTCCCCGATCATTATTACAGCGTTCCTTCCTCCAGTAATAACAACAATAAGACAAGAAGGGCTTTCATTCTTATTCTTACGTCGTCGTCGTTAAGCTTTAATTGTCGTCTACACTTGTCGTTTTAGATGGAAAACTCATTCATTCGTCTACTGAATGAGAGAAGGAGCAAAAACACAAAATTGAAGGGTGGATGAATTTTTTCCTCGTGGTACTGCGTCTAATTGACCAGCCGATGTCGAGATGGAAATCGTTTAGAATAAAGTTTTGGATTTCGACGCTGGGGGGCGCTGAAGTGTCGAGTGTTTTGCGCGCCACTTTGAGAAAGACGCCTAATTGGCTCGACTCTAGTCTCAAGTGCTTATTGTTTGTCCATTGGATGCTCGTTTTATGTGGGATAGGATTTCTATTATTCTTTGTCTCTTAAAATAATTATCTCGGAGGAAGATTTTTTGGAATAATACTTGACACACAATTTTCAACAATGCATTCAAGAACACTCTTAGCATACAGCTGTAACTATTATTCTTATCGCAATCGAAGTCAACACTCCTAATTTCAATCGACTTTGTAGTGATTATTCTGAACAAAGAATTGTTTGATTTCGTAGCAAACTCCTTACAACAATACTTTCTCGACAAACGCCCTGAAACGATACTTTTTCAATAAACTCCCTAAAACAATACATTTCCAACTATTTCCCCGAAAACAATATTTTTCCAACAAACTCCTTGCAACAATACTTCCTCAGTAAACTCCCTGCACCAATACTTCCTCAGTAAACTCCCTGCACCAATACTTCCTCAGTAAACTCCCTGCACCAATACTTATCTCAACAAAGCTCCCAACACACACACAATATAATACTTTTTCAGTATACTCCGTCGTTTTTCGAACAAGATTCCAGCAAAAGTTATTTTTTAATTGACATGATTCAGCCGCCCCCACAACTTTAAAATTAGATAATTTTTAATGGTTTTCTTTGTTCTCATCTAAAACTACCGACCCCTAAATTTTGCCAACCGGGGCAGTTTCCCTCTTGTCCTCCCCCTGGTTACGGCCCTGCTTGAGGCAACGGTACCTTTCCATCTATCTCCTTGCATAAACTCAACACAAAAATATGTATCCTGTTAACTCCAGGCAACAATATCTTCACACGTAACACTTGCGATGTTCACATATTTCTACCGACAACACTTCATTACCTGCCTACTGCAACAATATTTTTCTCGATAAACTACCGGGCAACAATGCATTGTGAACCGAACACCCAGTGACAATTTTTTCTCAACAAAATTTCAGTAGCAATTTTTTTTTCAACAAACTCGAAAAAAAAACGCAAATTCTGAAACTTTCCTAAATTTTGAACAAATGCCCAATAACAATGCTCTTTTAATAGACTCTTGGCAACAATACTTCTTCCCCAAACTGTCAACAATAATACATCTTCACTAAATGCTCAGCAACAATACATCTTCACTAAATGCTCAACAACAATACATCTTCACTAAATGCTCAACAACAATACATCTTCACTAAATGCTCAACAACAATACATCTTCACTAAATGCTCAACAACAATACATCTTCACTAAATGCTCAACAACAATACATCTTCACTAAATGATCAACAACAATACATCTTCACTAAATGATCAACAACAATACATCTTCACTAAATGATCAACAACAATACATCTTCACTAAATGCTCAACAACAATACATCTTCACTAAATGCTCAACAACAATACTCCGACCTTCCCTAAACTTTCAGCAACAATATACTTCATCAAGCTCTCAGCAACAATATACTTCATCAAGCTCTCAGCAACAATATACTTCATCAAGCTCTCAGCAACAATATACTTCATCAAGCTCTCAGCAACAATATACTTCATCAAGCTCTCAGCAACAATATTTCATCAAGCTCTCAGCAACAATATTTCATCAAGCTCTCAACAACAATATTTCATCAAGCTCTCAGCAACAATATTTCATCAAGCCTCGTTTTTGATAAACTTCAGTCAACAATATTTCTGTACCAAATTTTCAATGATCATAGTCATAGACTTCAGCCGACCACCACTGTGAGGATCCGGGTTCGAACCCCACAGTGGTGGTCGGCTGAAGTTGGTTTTCTGTGGTTCCCAACTTCAAGGCGCAAATGCGAGCCGATCTCCCCGTTAAAAAGTCTCGCCACAGAGAGCAACAGTCCTACAACGGTAAATCATTCATCCATAACACTTCACTCATAGTTAGAAAAACTGGGGGCAGATGACAGCACTACACATTACAAGCATTACACAGAAACAAACTTTACGTCAGGTTGCACTACACGTACACGCACATTCCCACATGTACCGATTCGTTGGGGGGTTCCGCGGGGGGGGGGGGTGCATGTGTGGTGTAGCAGTAGTAGGTAGGGCCTCCAAGGGATGGCTCGGGGATCCATGATGTTCTTAAGTCAGCCACCTCGTTGGGCAATTTGCCTGTTGTGACGTTGTATTTGTATTTGTAAAATCTTTTTCTCACTAAGCTTCAAACAATGATATTTTCTCTCACAGCAAAAGCACCATTCTTTCTTTTTTCCCCGGCAACAATACTTTTTCTCCCTCTGCACAGCAGCACTTTCTTATCAAGCTTCCAACAATAAAAACTTCCTTACTAACCTCCAGGCGCGATTTTTTCCCATAAATTAGGCCGGAACTAAAGGTGGGCAGAGGGGGCAACTGCCCCGGGGGCAAAATTTAAGGGGCGGCCAGTTTTAGGTGGAAACAATTATAAAATTACCGAATTTTAAATTGGTTGGGGTAGCAAAATCATGTTTGCTCCTGGCGGCAAATATCCTATTTACGGCCCTGCTTAAACAACAAATTTTCTTTCTCAGCAGTCACACTTTCAGTTTCAAAAAAATACTCTTTTTTTTACAAAGCTTCCAACAACAATAATTTTTCTCCCATCAACAATACTTTCATTCTTAGAAAACAAAATACTTTTTCCTATCAGGCTTCGAACAGTGTTTTCTATTCCAACAACATATCTCTACCCACCTTCCGGCACCATTCTTTTTTTGACAACAATACTTTCTCTCTTGGCAACAATACTTCCACTTACAAAACTTCCAACAACAATGCTCTATATTCAAACGCCGCTTTCTCTTCCAGCAACGTTAATTACTGTACTTTCTTTTCCGGCTACAACACACTTCCACCAATCTCCGGGCATCATTTTTTTCTCTAATAAGCAGCAATACTTACTCTCGGCAACAATACTTTCTCTTACAAAGCTTCCAACAACAATACTTTCTCTTACAAAGCTTCCAACAACAATACTTTCTCTTACAAAGCTTCCAACAACAATACTTTCTCTTACAAAGCTTCTGACAACAATACTTTCTCATCCAGGAACTTTTTTTCCTTCCTCAGACAAACTCTCGATGACAATAACCCTCAATAATATCCCGGCTAAAAATAATTTCTTCAACAAACTTTAAAACAATAATAATTTCTCAACAGGTTTCCAATAACACAATACTTTCAACCAAAACTTCCGAACACAAAAAAAATTTCTTCAGCAAAATTTCCCTTCTATTCTTTCTCAACAAACTTGGGAGAAAAAAAATTTTTTTTTTCAACTACCTTTCCTGAAACTCCTAAAATTTTTGTTAACGAACTCCCACCAAAAAAAAAAAACCTTTCTAAACAATTTTTACAGCAACAATATTTCCTCAACAGACAACTCCCGGCAGCAATATTTCTAACACGGACTAAATATCTTTCTGTGTAAATAATATCTTCCCCGTCAAACGAAAACTCCACCTGATCATTTCCTCATCCATGCGATAATCGGCAAATTTATCATCAAATAATAATAAAAATAATTCTTATAAAGTATCTGTCAAAACAGAGATAAGCAGCTGAAATATTAAAAAAAAAATAGAGAGAGAGATAAGCGACGCACGTAATAATTCTTACAACAGATAAAAACATTGGAAGAAATATTAAATTAAATGAAGAAATAGATAAAATAATTATCACGAAGTCATCAATCAGAAAAGAGAATTTCTTCCGACATCGTAATATTATTGACTTGACCCTTTTTTTCCCCTTCTCCGATTGCAATTTATTATTTATTGCATTATTATTATTTTTAATTAATTCCTAAAAACGACGCACTTCGCTAAGGAAAAAAATCGAATTGGAATTCAGTTGACGCTTTTTTTTTTTCCCATCTCCTCGAACAAGTGTTATTTCCTGAACTTTTTATTAATGTTATACGAGTATATTGTGCTCGTGTAATGCGTGTGATTGCGTATGGAATACATTAAAACGGTGTCAACGCACACGAATCGGTTTCGTAATCGTTCGGATATTCGTTAACACATGTATTCAGTAGATCGGAAGACGTCACCGATTCTTTATTTGTTGATTTTTTTTTATTTTATTTAAAAATGATAAAGAGTTTAAAGTGTGACCTGTTTTCGTGGCGTTCTGGCTCCCTAACTCGAAGACGTATTCACCTTGTATAAGGGTATCGTTGGATTGGCAATAGCATCAGCGGCGGATCTTGGGCAGTGTGGACGGGGCAACACGCTTAGGTCGCAGAATCCGAGTTGAAAGGCGAAAAAAAAAAGGTTTAGGTCACTCAACTGACCTAGTCCTTCGCTGTCTGGGTAGAGGTGGATTTATGGTGGACTGTACAAATTTTGCCGTCTTTCTCCTATTCTACTGATATTCTTGGCCATTGATTCCTCAAATTTGTCGCCTCTCCGAACTTGCCACCATGGGCTATAGCCCGCCAAACACCCCCCCTCCCCCCCCCACCTTTCTGTAAATACGCCACTGGCCCCAAGGGCACACTAACATTCAAGTTTCATCATGAAGTTAAGGCCCTGGTCTTAACCAATTACTGCATATAAAATACTTTCGCTTTCCAATTAAAATATCACTTTGGTAAATGGTGCCAAGTCATCAGTAGCGAGCACTTCTGGGAAGAGGAGAAGCTAACACATGTACTATCGAAAAGCATCTACTTATTATCGAATTTGATCGTGCTTCGAATCAATAATCGATGAAATTATTATAATTCATCACGCAGGCGATAATTATATCGACCGCAGATTATTGAATGATAAGGATATCCGACTGTGACTTGTGCCTTAAGAAACTACACGAAGGAACGGGCCTCACTTTTTGCCTGTTGTCGGTGATGACCAGTGGTCAGTTCCGATAATACACGTGACATCGCCCGTCTATACCAATTCATCCGTTTCTTCTTCTGAGAAAAGATTATCGTGTTCAACGACTTCACTTCCCGTCTGGGCAGTTTCAACAGGGGGGCCCCAATTGAATACTAGCCAATATAAAGCCGAACATTGACCGGTAACCAGCTCTATTACGCCACTGCGGAACCGGTTCAGGAACTTATTTTCTCTTAATGCAAAAATTGCTTCAAAATAAAAATATAAAAAAAAATAACATCAACTATATAGTAAAAATTTAACACGAAAAGATGATTCATGTCGAAAAAAAAAATGGCGGATGCGTACACACCGTTGTGTAAAAGTATAATATTTTAGAGGTGGAAAAGAAATGATTAATTCATCTCATTGGGCGTCTCCAGCATCCGCCATTTTGAGATTTTTCTCTTGTCCATTGTTCTTTTTGTTTGGGAAGAGGTAACGAGATTGTACGAGATCGTACCATGTCACGAATCACAATTAGCTTCTTTCTTTTCGATTCCATCCCGTGAAGACACCGATTTCACAACATTCAGTTCAACGCACTCTCTTATTTCAGGCCCGGGCCTCTTTCTAACCTTAACCGGAAGAAATATATTAAAAATGCATTTTTCGATTCATTATTATACAGTACAGTGTAGATCTGCCATGTTTATCCTTAACGGGTTTTGAGGCCCACTTTTTGCATCATCATATTCACCGATAAGGAAATGCACCCCCCCAAAAAAAAAATATTGAATTGATGGGCACTTAATCAGCATTTTCAACGCTGGCGCCTTTCAAAAAAAAAACAAAAAGAAAACCGCTGTTATGTTTATAACTGTAAAAGAAGTAAGTCTTAACTAGAGCCTGGCTTGTACGCACTAAAAAAGTGGCAAAATATGCACTAAAAATGTTGAAACATTCACTAAAAAGCTGAAATATGCACTAAAAATGCTCAAATATACACTATAAACGCTGATATATTAACTGAAAAAAGCTATGAAAAAATGAATAATAAAGCTAAATGAAAAGATACCATGAAGTGAAAAATATGTGCGAAAAATGAAAACAAATGTATCTAATATCATATATATAGATGCAGGCACTAAAAATGAAATTTATATGCACAAATTATAAAATATGCATTTGAAAGTGTCGAAAAATGAAAAAAAAATTAATGAAAATTGTGAAAATATGCATTTGAAAATACGGAAATATGCATTTGAAAATACGGAAATATGCATTTGAAAATACGGAAATATGCATTTGAAAATACGGAAATATGCCCTGAAAATTCTTCAAATATGCATTAAAGGACGTTTTTATAAGTATACTGAAAAATACACTTGAAATGTAAACAAAAAATGTTGAAGTTTCCTGTAAAAATGAAAAATGTGCACAAAAAATGAAAAAATATATCCATATAACAGCACTGAAGTATGGCCTAACCCAGTGATTCCCAACGTGGGCGATGGAATGTTCTCGGGGGGGGGGGGGGGCAGTAGACGCTACAGGTATTACATTGGATCCTATGGGGGGGGTTGTTGGGGGGGGGCGATGGACAAAAAAGGTTGGGAAACTATGGCCTACTCTAAGAAGAGAAAAGGAAAAATATGCAGTAAAAAACACGTGCATATTTAGAAGTGTAAAAAATACATTAAAAAAAAAACTGAAGAAATTTGATAAAATATATATTTTTTCCAAGAATAAAAAGTTAGTACAATGATATTAGTAATTGTAGCGATATTATTTATTATTTATGTATGTACTGTAATATGTATGTATGTAATATGCGAGAAGACGCATTGAAGTAGAGTTACCAGAAATTCCTAATGAGGACGCATGCGCATGCACTTCTCGGATATGCTCCTTACATATATTCACAACAGATGGCACCACTACACCAAAAATGAGCAAGTACTGTTTTCCAACCAAAACAGAACCGCTTTTAATATGCATTCAAACTTTCTAACGGTCCTTTTTCAAACGGAAGGTTTAATCATTAGCAATTTCGTTATATTTCACCCAATTTGATTTTTTTTCCTGAATTGAAGAAGAAATAGATTGTCAGATTCTCTAATAAATTACCTAGGGCCATCTTAACGCATGGGTCTGGGAAGGGGGGGGGGGGTTCTTGGGTGCATAGGGGCACTCCACGATATTGGACTCGGGTGCTATGATAAATAGCAGGTGCCACTTGGTTGCATTTTTTTTCATGCGAAAATTCGAGCAATTGACAAAGGCGAGATAATTTTAGGGCCTTATGATTAGGACTTTTCTCGGGGCAACATCTGGAGGCAGATTGATGGTTTTATCCCGTGGGCTATAAAAAATTTTCTGCCCTTCACCCAGTCTATTCTTGTTTCCTTGACTACTCATTCCTCTAAATAATAATGCCCTGGATTGTAGCCCGCTAAACCACCCCCTTCTCCCACCCTCGTAAATATTCCTTTGGGTCTAAGTCACTCTTTTGGTCGTTCACATGCTTTCGCATCCTCTAGGTAGACGGCGTGAGATGAGTACTACTGTTTTGGTCCCTCGCTTACCAGATCATTCTTTTGGTCACTCAAATGCATACTCTCTAGGTCAGGGAATTCCAATGTAAAACTTCTCGCTGAACCTTTTAGGCTGTTCTACGGAACTCTAACAAATTTTTGAAGGTGTCCATAGGTGGTTGCTGAAGGACCCACGGGATGTGTTTCAGAGTGTTAAGGAAAATTGTTTCAAAGAAAGCTATTTACCTCAGCCGTGAAGTCATTTCATTTTAATTCACTTGGGTCCACGGCAGGGCCGTATTCCTACATGTGCAAGTTGGGCATTTTCCCGGGGGGGGGGGGGGGTCCGAAAATTTCATCAGCATATACTCTCTTAATAACAAAATATATTTGGCCTTAGTTACAGCCCCCCCCCAACCCGAAATTCTTACTTTGCTCAGGGCCATGGCCCCCACATCCTGGAGAAGGGACCCATGGCTGAGATTTTTGTTGGGCCCCCAAGAAAGACTTCTCACGGGTCCTTCTATATTGCATAGAAAAACAAACGCATGGAAAAACAAAAAAAATGGTAATTGTCCAGGATTGGAGCTCCCCCACCCTTGTGGAGGCTATGCTCAAGGCCCTCCTCATGTTGAAGTCGTGCCCTGTTCTACAAATTGGAAAAACCAATGGGTCCCTACTGTGGGATGCCTAAATTTTTTACGCGTTGTTTACCGAATTTTCTGGTTTTTCCAGTGACTTTATGGTACCTCTCGTATGACTGTGGTATTGCTCGGGAGGGGGGGCGGGGAAGTCCTTAGACCCATGGCCCCCACATCCTAGAGCAGGGCCCTAGGCTGGGATATTTTGTGGGCCCCACACCAGACTTCCACGGGCACCTTTATGATGAATTTATAGCGTGAAAAAGCAAAAACATTGTGAAAATTGTCCCGGGCCCCAGGGCTGGAGCCTTGTCAGCCCACCCCTTGTGGGGGCCATGCTTGGACCTCTTCGTAATAGACAAAGAGGCTCTTCAACTAAGTGCTTATTGAAAAACCCTGTCGCTCGATGTATTGTCATCTAAATTTACACACTTTCTTCTGAAACACATACCCAACTGGGCATCTTACAGAAGACGGGGTCCCGGGGGCCTAATCATTTTTGAAGCCCCACCCCTTTTCAATGGCTCATAAAATGTTTTATATATTGGTAAAAAAAATGTCAATAGTAGAAGTGTCAATAATGCAGTATTGAGGTAGAAATTGTAAAAAAATTCAAAATTCACAAAGAGTGTAAGAAAGGGGGGTAGAGGGGGGGGGGTCACTGATGATCCCGCTGACCCTCCTATGAACTCTTCTGTGTTCCGCGGAACTTCTTTAGAGTAACCCTTGAAATTTAAGAAACGATGTGTAGAACCCAAAAAGTGGGACTCAGAATTCTAGACCCATACAAGATTAATCTTTGACATGTGAAACATGATCAATACAATTTTATTTGATGATAAATTTTCAAATTTCATTGAAATAAGTGAACATTCACAACATGTCTGTCATGGAATTTACATATACTCTCACAGTTTTCTTGAATTTCCGGACTTGGTCATGGAGAAATGGCGCGGTTCTGTTCCTAAATGGAATAGTAATGGGATTAGTAAAAAAAGACATGTTTCGAGTACGTGTGAACCAGGGCTGGACAAATCTCTAAATATTTGTATATATCTCAAGGACAAGGTTGCCATATTTATCGCCGATTCGTCAAATAGAGATCATCGAATTTTCTCGCCAGTAGCTTGTAAGTGGAGGAGGGTTAACAAAACAAGTGTCTAGTTCCACAGACGGCTACTCGTGTCCTTTGCTGGAGTGCATGACAAGGATTATTTCGAGCTCTGGTTAGCTTGTTTATACCGAGATTTTCGGGTGCAGTGCGCATGTGCGCGTAATTAGAGTGGCCGAGTGCTTGTTAAAAACGTATTTCTCAATCTTCCGATGAGTATTTTATTTGTTAACAACTTTTCATGTTTTATTTCTCTATCTGAATTTCGTATATTTGATATAACTTTACGCCTATGGCCAGATTGGCACCGGGATTCGTGGCACCCACTACGTAGAGCAGAGGTTAACCTTTTTCACCGTGACCCAAAATCGACAACAAGATCATCTGCGCGACCCATGGGACTGGTATTTTTTCCGAAATTATTGAAACCGATACGCAATAAGTCAGTGCATTTACAGCAGGACCGTGTGTGGATTTGTGCGAACCAAGTTTGGGTCGTGAAACTCATAGCCCAAGAATTAATGGCTGTGAGTGGATTAGTAAGAGTCATCTGGGAAGCACCTGTCAGTCAAGTTTGGGTCGTGACCCATAGCTCAAAAATCCCTGGTTGAGGATTCGTGCGACCCTTTTCGGAAGCCCCTACGAATTAAGTTTAGGTCATGACCCATAGATCAAGAAAGTTTCGAGCTAACTAGAGCTCGAAACAATCCTCGTAACGAGCATGCGCTCCAGGAAAGGGCACAAGTAGCCGTCTGTGAAACTAGGCATTTGTATTAACAAACGTTTTTCGTTCGCACATCGCTGTACTGAAGTTATCAAGAAAGCCAAAGATGCCGGAGTGGCCTATGCTCCCAGTTGTATGTAGTATATGAAGGCCCATGAGACTGCTTCGGGCTGTTAAATATTAGAACGTAAAAATATATCAGAATGCGTTGACACAAACATACGTTTACACATTTGCATCATGGCTACCAAAGAAAAAAGCATTTCTTTGGAATTTCACGTACATGTGTAAGAACACTTGCATCATGGGCAGAGATACGGGGGGGGGGCACATGGGGGCATTGCACCCCCAGCGTCAAAGGTGGAGTCGACTGATCTAATGTATATAGGCCTATGTATATATGAATTGGTATCATCATCTTGCTCCCCCCAGCAATAATGATCATGCCCTCTCCCAGTCTTCCAAGTTTACCACCGCCTATGACTTACATCATCGTCGATGAAAAAATTAAAACAAAACGAAAGTTTATTAATTTTTTAAAATTAAAATAATTAAAGTTTCAAATTTGTTGGTTTTTATTTACATGCCCACGTCGGGCACGAGGCCAAAACAAAACACATGCCCGGTTGAAATTTTTTACATGCCTCTGGAAATAGATTTGTCCAGCCCTGGTATGAACATGTATTACCGGGCAAGCATATTAACAAACTTCACACTGATTCGGGAGTAGAAAATTCAGAACCTCGTGATTGGTCGCGATAAAAGTGACGTCATCATGGCGGTATTTTTGGCGGAGCGCTCTTATATAAGACGAAGGTGGAACAGTCGCCCTTTTGCATAGAGGTCATTCAAGTATTATGTCAGCATCGGGGGGAGGTGGTTTTGGATTTTCTGATTTTTGATGACAAGAGGGGAGGAGGGTTTGAAGGTTGCTTACGTCATCAACCACCCCTTTTTGAAGATATGAAATATTCTAAGCTGTTGACGAAATTTTGCTGACGGGGGGGGGGGGGGGGGGTGTCAGTGTTTTGCTGACAAGGAGGGGGAAGGGGGTCAAAAGTGGCTGAAAATCTGCTTACGTAATACTTGAATGGCCCCCTATCGTTATTTTTAACTCGCGTGGTTCGAGGCACTTACTTTTATCTTTCAAGTTTTTACCTTTGATTTTTTTTTTATTCATTCAAAATAGAGTTTCCCAAAGTGAGCAGCATCACGCCCCCTCCCCCTCCCACCGGGAAAGGGGGTTAGAAGCTTTGATTTTACTATAGGATCCTATGGGGGGTTTTAGACTTTCAGTTGAAGCCGATGAAGGAAAAAACATTTGAACAAGGGGGGGGGGAAGGTTTGGGAACTACGATCTAAACCAGTGTTTCCTAAAGTAGACAATATTGCTCACTGAAGGGCGAGGGAGTAGTGCAAGGGAGGCGATAGAAGCTACGGGTTTAGTATAGGATCCTATGGGTCTGCTTGAATTGGGGAGGGGGTGATGAGAGAAGAAAATTTTTTTGAAGGGGGACGATGGAACAAAAAGTTTGGGAACTATGATCTAAAGCAATTTCCCAACCTTTTTTGTCCCGTCGCCCCCTTCTCCAGAAATTTTTTTCTCCCAGCGCCCCCAACGCAATCTAATCCATAGAATCCTATGGTATGCCCGTAGCTTCTACCGCCCCCTGGAATACTCCATCGCCCCCCAGGGGGCATTAACGCCCACGTTGGGAATCACTGATCTAAAGCATGGTTTCTCTCTCCCAACCTTTTCTGTCCCATCGCCCCCTTCTTCAGAAATTTTTTTCTCCCAGCGAAATTGGAAGCGCATTGACTGTACTGGCAAATGCGTGATGTGACGCATTTGCCAGTACAGTCAGTTCGCGATAAGTCGAACTCCGATAACTCGAACATCTATCATATGTTGAAGGCTGGAAGCAGTGGCGTCGGATCCGGGGGTTCTGATGGTGCTCGAGCACCCACGGAAGTTTGTAGAACGAGCACCCACAGAATTGATTGAAAAATCGAAATTTCCTACATGAATCTCAAGACGGGCACCCACAGGTTCGAAACACTTCCGACGCCCCTGGCAGGAAGGTATGATTTACGGAAAATTCACCGACAACAGTTCGACACGAGCCAGCAAGCTCATTCGTTCATTCATTTATTCACTCCTTGACTTGCTCACTCGATCATTCATTCACTGGTTCATTCAGTCATGCCGAACTATTGTCGATGAATTTTCCCAGCGATGAATTGATGAATTTAGTATTTGGTGAACTGTGTTAGTCGATGAATTTTCGCAGCGGTGGATTGCATGGTGGTGAATTGTTGTCGGTGAATTTTCCGGACACGGGAATGTATTGGAAGGATGGTCGAACACTACCTTCCAGCCTCGAACTAAGTCAAAGAAGCAGCCTTCCTTTCCAATCTTCCAATCCGTCCGGCCACACATTGGTCGAAGAACGCCAACATTCACAACATAGAGAGTGTTCTGGAAGCAAATATTCGCCAAGTAGCCAAATAACATTGAGACCAAACTGGGCCAGCGTGTAGTTAGCCTATGCCACTGCTGCTTCCTTGCATCAGGGGTAAGGCAAATACTGGAAGCGAATATATGACTATTGGGCCTTGGGGCCAGGCTTGACACGAGTGTGGCCCATGTGCTTCCACTTTTTCACCCCTCCCCAGTGCCGTCTTAACGCATGGGTCCATCCAGGCACGGTCTGGGGGCCTCAGAAAAATGAGAAGTATAGTTGAATTTTTCAATAATTTCACGGGTGGGGCCTCAGTGAAATCATTCGGCCCGGGGGCCCATGATGCTTTTAATATGCCCCCCCCCCACCACCCAACTTCTTTACGTGGGTTTAAAAAAAGGCGAAAATAAGATTCCTCCTCGGCCTTGAGCCCTGTCAGCTTCTCTCGTGTAGGACAAACAATCCTTTAGATTAGTACAAGGTAAATAACAGTGAAATATTCTTACGTCACACGGAGATGGCGGCGCTATGGTTCATGAATATTCCACTTCCACCTACGAAAGAGGAACGTCAGGATCTGGAAGAAGAAGAAATTATGGATTTATTTTGACGAGGGGACGTGACGGCACAACATTTTGCCAAGTTGCAGATGCTCAAACAAGGGTGCTCAACCTTTTGGAAAATGTGTGCCATTTCATCGGTTTTAAAACGTGTCGCGGGCCACTTAAGTGACCTGGAAGTGTGCCCTAGGCTGCTTAAGTGTTCTGGAAGTGCGCCGCGGTATTCTTAATTAAACTGAGTTTTGCCGCGGGTCACTTGAGCAATCTGGAACAGCGCCGAAGGTCACTTAATTGATCTGTAAATGTGCCCTAGGTCGCGAATAAAAATTCAAGTGAGCTTCGTGTAAAAAACGGTAAAAACCGGGACACTTTCACTAAAAAAAAAAGACTCCCGAGAAATACGGGACGTATGGTCACCGTACACATATTCAAGATTAGATGGCAGCACCAACAGTATATAAATAAAGCCTCAGAATCTCTGTCGTCTGCTTCTCTCCAGGTTCCTTGTTTTGGATGTCTCCTTGTGTCCTGAAAAAATTACTGAACTGGAAGTTTGAACTGCCAGCTCTGTTTGTGAGCTTAGTTTGTGGGGAACCGAACAAATCGACTTCTTGTCTGTCGTCTGCTCATTAAGAGGTCGTTGGTTTTGGACGCCTCCTTATGCTCAAATAAAATAACCGAACTTTCAGTTTGAATTTCTAGTTCAGTTTATGAGCTTTATCAGTTTGTAAGGAACTGAGCTAAATGAATAATATAGTTTTTTACTTTGAACTTCATCATCACCACATGAGTCATTTTTAAATTTGAGATTAGATGGCAGCACCTGCTATAAAGTGGAGTGTGGAAATTCACTTCTTACGATCTTACCTGTCGTCTGCTTGTTTTGAGGTCTCCTTGGGTCTTGAAAAAATAACCGAACTGGAAGTTTGATCTTTCCGGTCAGTTTATAAGCTTTGTTTATTTATAAAGCCCGGTTTTCCTAGGAATAGGTTTGTTGCGCAGCGTGAACCGAATTAGACTATTTCGCGCCGACAGAAACGTGTTACATAATCACGCTACGCGTTTGTGTTTTCCTAGCGAGGCGCATCAGATCAGGGCGGCTATATAAAGTATATGGCTTTGGCATCAGCTACTCTGTCGCCCGCATGCTCCGGTTTGAAGGGAAGGAAAAGAAAACACACAAGAGTGAAGAGAATATCGGCAAAACCGCGCGGCGCACGACGCATTTGACTCCTCCAGAAGCAGTCGGCCAATCACGCCCGACGTAATGCGCTGTCGTCAGGCGTATTGCGCTCTGTACGAAAACAGTCATGCTGCTTTTCTTACTGGTGAGTGGACGGCGTGTCGCGCTGGGTGAATAACGTTGCGCGCGGCACAGGAAACCTGCTCCTAGGAAAATCCGGCTTTTAAGGAACACAGCTGAATGAAGTATTTAGTTTTTTATACCTGAGCTTCGTCATCACCACATAAGGCACTTATGGTTTTGAAAGTAAGTAGCAGCACTAACAACATTTTTAAAAATGAATGTCTTAAAGTGTATTCTAGAGTATTAAATTAATTTTAATTTCCTTAAAATTGTTACTTCCTAGATACAATATCTATAGGACGTAGTGGCCTAGTCGGGAAGACTGGATGCATTTATCGCACCCACGTCCTGCAGCAGGGCTTTATTGGGGCCTTAGAGGCCAGATTTTTCACTAGTCCCTCGATAAAGAATTTATAGTATGAAAAGAAATCATATAAGAAACTAGGCTGAAGCCTTTCAGGCCCCCCCCCCCCCCACAGAAGCCGTGCGACCTGTGCAACCACACGGGACACCTCTGTAGGTAAGGGCATGGCCCCCACAAGGGGGAGGCTGACAGGGCTCCAGCCCTGGGCCCGGGACGATTCTCTTCATTTTTTTGTTTTTTCACGCCATAAATTCACTATAAAGGGGCCCGTGAAAAGTCTGGTCTGGGGGCCCGCTAAAGGTCCCATCCTAGGGGCCCGCATCAGGATGTGGGGGCATGGGTAAGGGTGCCAAATCCGAGTTGGAATGTAAAAAAAAAATTGTTCAGCTGAGAAACGTCATCGAGGGCACCAAAAATAGGTCCCGCACGAGCAGAGATTCCTTTCTCTTTTCTGCCCCTACCCATTGGTACATCAAGGCACCTTAAGACAATCGTAGACCCGGGACCACAACTAGAGGTTTGGTCAGCTGTGTCAAGCAAGCATTTTGGTACCCTCTTGTAATGTTGAAGCAAGATTAAACGGTAAAATTTGTTCCCCCCCCCCCTGGTTCAGCACCCGATTCACCAAACCAGCCGGCTCCGCCCTAGTTGCGGCACTGTATAAGCCCTGTGGCGAAGTGATTTTTCTGAGCAACCCCTCCTATCTGGCTGGAGAAACATATCTACCTACCAATTTGCGTGTTTATTCTCAAATTTTTTTATCACATCATATATTCATGAGGCCCC